>NW_027266287.1:3647500-3941772 GCF_022045235.1 Haliotis cracherodii
GCGGTGCACATGCTTTGCAAATCCTGAAATTGACCGAAATCTGCACAACAGTTTATGAATCGGATTTCGATTTCGTTGCGCGATTTTGATTGGACTATGCATAGACTCGTTAGTCCAGCCAAAATGTAACTCCATAATACCAGCCTAGTTCAGCAAGGGTGGAAACCGGACTTTTAAAGTCAGTTAACTCTCTTGCCTCAGGAAGATGAATTAACTAGGGCTAAGTGTTTTGGCTCTCTTATCAACTATAGGTTGACCTGCATGTTTTTTAAATAATTAACTTTAATCAAAAGGAAATGATCTGACATTTTTTTTCACAGTTTGAGAAATAAGTTCACAAATCTACACCATGCAATCAAAATGATCTGGACATTTTGATTTTAAGTTTAAATTGTTGAAGTTACTCGTGAAATATGTAACAGGTTTATGTTATGATTCAGTCTGAAAATATTGATCCAGTGATATATGAATGTAAAAATATAACTTGTTCTTGCTTTTGAGATAGACGTTGAAGACATTGAAATTACATGAAATTGTCCTTCTCATATAATGATGATTTCTTGTTGAAGTTCATTTTCTCATAAATATATATTACCTGTCAATGATGATAACTTTTTCTCATGTTAGGAATACATGAATGTGTTCTGTAGAAGGCATGTTTGGTAATATTACTACATTCAATATTGTTTTTTTTATTGATCTTTTTTTTCTACAATTGCATTTGTTTTGTTTTCCAGTAATAAAATTTTAAATACATGAAACAAATATTGTGTTTTTCTGTTTGAAATTGTGCCTTGAATTAGATGAAGAAATTTATGGCTGAGCCTGATTTGGTAATCCATTGAACACTATTTTCTGTTCATGCAAATTTTTGTTACATAACCAAGCACAATCGGTGGGTCGCTAAGCAGCTGGAAGAAATACTTCTGTATCCATGCAGAACACAACAGACATAGTAGAGAAGACATGTATGCACACATACTGCTTATCAGCTTGTGGAGACGTGGGTTAGAAGAGGTCCCCAGGAATATACTGCTTGTCTCTGTGGAGACGTGGGTTAGAAGAGGTCCCCAGGAATATACTGCTTATCAGCTTGTGGAGACGTGGGTTAGAAGAGGTCCCCAGGAATATACTGCTTGTCTCTGTGGAGACGTGGGTTAGAAGAGGTCCCCAGGAATATACTGCTTATCAGCTTGTGGAGACGTGGGTTAGAAGAGGTCCCCAGGAATATACTGCTTATCAGCTTGTGGAGACGTGGGTTAGAAGAGGTCCCCAGGAATATACTGCTTGTCTATGTGGAGACGTGGGTTAGAAGAGGTCCCCAGGAATATACTGCTTGTCTCTGTGGAGACCTGGGTTAGAATAGGTCCCCAGGAATATACTGCTTGTCTCTGTAGAGACCTGGGTTAGAATAGGTCCCCAGGAATATACTGCTTGTCTCTATGGAGACCTGGGTTAGAAGAGGTCCCCAGGAATATACTGCTTATCAGCTTGTGGAGACGTGGGTTAGAAGAGGTCCCCAGGAATATACTGCTTGTCTCTGTGGAGACGTGGGTTAGAATAGGTCCCCAGGAATATACTACTTGTCTCTATGGAGACCTGGGTTAGAATAGGTCCCCAGGAATATACTGCTTGTCTCTATGGAGACCTGGGTTAGAATAGGTCCCCAGGAATATACTACTTGTCTCTTTGGGGACCTGGGTTAGAATAGGTCCCCAGGAATATACTACTTGTCTCTATGGAGACCTGGGTTAGAATAGGTCCCCAGGAATATACTGCTTGTCTATGTGGAGACGTGGGTTAGAATAGGTCCCCAGGAATATACTACTTGTCTCTATGGAGACGTGGGTTAGAATAGGTCCCCAGGAATATACTGCTTGTCTCTATGGAGACCTGGGTTAGAATAGGTCCCCAGGAATATACTACTTGTCTCTATGGAGACCTGGGTTAGAATAGGTCCCCAGGAATATACTGCTTATCAGCTTGTGGAGACGTGGGTTAGAAGAGGTCCCCAGGAATATACTGCTTGTCTCTTTGGGGACCTGGGTTAGAATAGGTCCCCAGGAATATACTACTTGTCTCTATGGAGACCTGGGTTAGAATAGGTCCCCAGGAATATACTGCTTATCAGCTTGTGGAGACGTGGGTTAGAAGAGGTCCCCAGGAATATACTGCTTGTCTCTGTGGAGACGTGGGTTAGAAGAGGTCCCCAGGAATATACTGCTTGTCTCTGTGGAGACCTGGGTTAGAATAGGCCCCAAGGAATATACTGCTTGTCTCTATGGAGACCTGGGTTAGAATAGGTCCCCAGGAATATACTGCTTGTCTCTGTGAAGACCTGGGTTAGAATAGGTCCCCAGGAATATACTGCTTGTCTCTGTGGATATCTTGGTTAGAAGAGGTCCCCAGGAATATACTGCATGTCTCTGTGGATATCTTGGTTAGAAGAGGTCCCCAGGAATATACTGCTTGTCTCTGTGGATATCTTGGTTAGAAGAGGTCCCCAGGAATATACTACTTGTCTCTGTGGAGACCTGGGTTAGAATAGGTCCCTAGGAATATACTGCTTGTCTCTATGGAGACCTGGGTTAGAATAGGTCCCCAGGAAAACACTACTTGTCTCTATGGAGACCTGGGTTAGAATAAGTCCCCAGGAATATACTGCTTGTCTCTGTGGATATCTTGGTTAGAATAGGTCCCCAGGAATATACTACTTGTCTCTATGGAGACCTGGGTTAGAAGAGGTCCCCAGGAATATACTACTTGTCTCTATGGAGACCTGGGTTAGAATAGGTCCCCAGGAATATACTGCTTATCAGCTTGTGGAGACGTGGGTTAGAAGAGGTCCCCAGGAATATACTGCTTGTCTCTTTGGGGACCTGGGTTAGAATAGGTCCCCAGGAATATACTACTTGTCTCTATGGAGACCTGGGTTAGAATAGGTCCCCAGGAATATACTGCTTATCAGCTTGTGGAGACGTGGGTTAGAATAGGTCCCCAGGAATATACTGCTTGTCTCTGTGAAGACCTGGGTTACAATATGTCCCCAGGAATATACTGCTTGTCTCTATGGAGACCTGGGTTAGAAGAGGTCCCCAGGAATATACTGCTTGTCTCTGTGGATATCTTGGTTAGAAGAGGTCCCCAGGAATATACTGCTTGTCTCTGTGGATATCTTGGATAGAAGAGGTCCCCAGGAATATACTGCTTGTCTCTGTGGAGACCTGGGTTAGAATAGGTCCCCAGGAATATACTACTTGTCTCTATGGAGACCTGGGTTAGAATAGGTCCCAAGGAATATACTGCTTGTCTCTGTGGAGACCTGGGTTAGAAGAGGTCCCCAGGAATATACTGCATGTCTCTGTGGATATCTTGGTTATAATAGGTCCCCAGGAATATACTGCATGTCTCTGTGGATATCTTGGTTAGAAGAGGTCCCCAGGAATATACTACTTGTCTCTGTGGAGACCTGGGTTAGAATAGGTCCCTAGGAATATACTGCTTGTCTCTGTGGAGACCTGGGTTAAAATAGGTCCCCAGGAATATACTGCTTGTCTCTGTGAAGACCTGGGTTAGAAGGCCTCACCATGCTGCTGCCTGTCGTTCGGTTGACATCGCGACTTGGATGACACTCGGGTCCTTTGTGATGTCATGCTAGTTTGTGATGTCATTCTAATTTATCTGATCCTGACCCACTGGATCGCGTCTTTAAATAAGAAACGTTACACCTGTGGGCATTTAGGGACCGACCATTTGGTTGGACCCTTTACTTGTGGGAATATGCGGATAATGCCACTTGTCCAGTTATTTCTGATTACACATCGTACAGACAAAGGTTAGGGATGAACGTTTTATTATCAGCCTTTAAAAACAAGTGTGTATCTGCGAATTGGGTGTGATCGTCAAGTCCATATCTGTAAAAGTAGAATAATATGGTGTACTTCACATGAAGGATGGTCAAAAGGTTCTGCAACATCAGTAATGATTTTACAGCAGAGAGTTCCGGCATTTGTTAGTCCGTCATATGCTGATTACATGCTAACAAATATACAGTTGTACAATAATACACCAGTAATATTCTACCGACAAAAAGTAAGGTGACTAATGACTTGAATGTAGCTATCGTTGAGGTGTCCATTAACAATACCGTAGCTGCATCCAAACGCAACATTAATCACAATAAATGTCACAAAGCTTTTGGTTTGGTTTGGTTTGGTTTGTTGTTTAACGCCGCACTCAGCAATATTCCAGCTATATGACAGCGGTCTGTAAATAATCGAGTCTGGACCAAACAATCCAGTGATTGATATCACGAGCATCGATCCACGCAATTGGGATTGATGAAATGCATCAACCAAGTCAGCGAGCCTGACCACCCGACCCCGTTAGTCGCCTCTTACGACAAGCATATTCGCCTTTTACGGCAAGCATGGGTTGCTGAAGACCTATTCAACCCCGGATCTTCACGGGTTGTCACAATGCAAGAACAGTACGTGATGCACGGGCACAAAGAAGCCAAAGTTTGTGCGCCTGAACACACGCTTTAAAATTCCCCCAGAGACATACCTCAATCAACAGACAAAATGGCGAATTGTGGGTGCGATAGAGAGGGGTCGTTAATATCCCAGGGTGGCCGAATGTTTGGTAAATCAAAAAGTGGAATTTCTCGATTATGGGATAAGTGCCACACACATAAGAAATGTTTTTGGCACATGAAGCATGGGTGTCTCAATAATGGATCCGGGCAAGTTGTACCAAGTATCGGTCAAGACGATTTTGTCCTAGGAAGGTGGTACAGCGAAAGAGATACACCATTGAATGGAGGGCAATGACATAACACGGATGGAAATCGTTAGACTAGAGCGGTTAGTCAGTGTTAGCGAGTTCCTCGAAGATTACCTGCAGTCTGGTAGACCTAAACCAAGACGATTTTGTCCAACCCCTTGGCTGGCGATTTTATAAACTTATTTTCTGTAAAACCTGAGGCAAAATACTTTTCCAAGTATTTTCTGGAATTAATTATATTATTATGTTTCTTTCTTCGAAAATAGCCCACATCAAATATCAACTTGACGGTCTCCCTTACCTTGTGTCGGGCGTCTGCTGTCGCCCTGTGTCTTCAAGCCTTGAATTCCTCCTTCACCTGCTTCGCATAGTCCGCTGCTGATTGAGCGTCACTCCAGGCATCCTGAGCCTCCTGCAGCAGCTTCTGCACCTCGTTCACCAGCTGGGCCTTTGTTCCCGCTGTGAGCATATTGGACACGTGACGTTTACAAGGCGTTGTTCAATTAGAACTTGCGTTATTTTCACATTTATACCCAGGATGTCTGTGCACGTGTCACTTTCCAATATACACTGCCTAAGGCACTCCTGGTTCCTCGGGAGGAGTTTCTGTACTTTTTACAAGAGCATCGAAATAAAACCAAAGTGCTGTAAGAATCAGCCAGGACCAGTAATACCATCTTAAACAATATACTGGTTTCGAGTTAATGGTTTTCGATTTTTCGAGGTTTTACTTTATAGAAAAGAAGAATCACATGTGCGATGTGAACGTCTCGCATGAAACACTTTTAGCTTGAATATGTATTCAATGCATCATGTTATTCTTAACGAATAAATCCGGATTCGGCCTTTATACCAGTTAGAACTTCTAACGTAAAGGGGTACGAGTGCGTCTGGCTCCGCAAATTTCTTGCAGAGTTGCGTCCCCCTGGCGTGTCAGGACCCTATGACGTGTGTTCGAATCCCAGAAGCCCCTGATTATAATCAATGGTTTGTCGGCCATCTTCCCATAATTCACCAATCCTCAAACCTGCATCATATACCATATCACATCCCATACCAAGATACCACGCAGAAATATAAGAGAAATGCTGATAAACTCACTCACTCACTCACAAAAAGATAAAATGTGAAAAGATGAAATATTACCTTTACCACTGTATCCATCGTTGGGATACGCGGGGTAGCCGGATGTGGTTTGGTAATACGGGTACGGGGTGGTCATATATTGGTAGGGATTGTAAGTATTGTCGGTGTACGGGTAGCCGGTTGTGGTTTGGTAATACGGGTACGGGGTGGTCATATATTGGTAGGGATTGTAAGTATTATCGATGTATGGGTAGCCGCTTGTAGTTTGGTAATACGGGTACGGGGTGGTCATATATTGGTAGGGGTTGTAAGTATTGTCGGTGTACGGGTAGCCGCTTGTGGTTTGGTAATACGGGTACGGGGTGGTCATATATTGGTAGGGATTGTAAGTATTATCGGTGTACGGGTAGCCGGTTGTGGTTTGGTAATACGGGTACGGGGTGGTCATATATTGGTAGGGGTTGTAAGTATTATCGGTGTACGGGTAGCCGGTTGTGGTTTGGTAATACGGGTACGGGGTGGTCATATATTGGTAGGGGTTGTAAGTATTGTCGGTATACGGGTAGCCGCTTGTAGTTTGGTAATACGGATACGGGGTGGTCATATATTGGTAGGGGTTGTCGGTGTAATCTGTAAGGAAAAAACAGCGACAATAAGGTATGAGTAGTGGGTTGGGTGAGTTGGGTTTAACGCCGCTTTTAACAGTATTCCAGTTATATCGCGGCATGTCAGCTTAATGTCAGAGGAAAACCCGAAGTGGTGCAGGTCTCAGACGTTTACCACTTCGGTGAAACCCAAGAGTACGAGTAGGTGCTGACAAACCTAGAAACATAATCGGGGCGAACCGGGATTCGAACCCACACTCATAGGTTTCTGGCATGGCGCATCTCTGCACAGCGAAACGCGGCGCCTTAGACGACTGGGCCATCCATGCCCCCAAGGCATGAGTATATATTTTAGGCCACAGAATAGATGGAGAACGACAACCGGTACATTATCGGTAGATATAGGTACTGCTACTGACCTCAATTCGGGGCGACAAATATTCTATCATGAGTTTCCTAAGGCACCGACCATTTCACACTCTTGGACTGGTGCGTGATGGGATATAGTTTTAAAAAGGATTAAAAAGGATCCCAACCACACCCAAATATTCTTTAAGGCATTTTTGCCTTCACTGAAAGGCGTAAAATAATTCTAATTTCTTCCCGCTAAACATCGAGCATGTTTAGAAGACAATTTTATTTTTTGGTAAAATATGAGTATATATTATTTTTCTCCCAGTAAACGATTTATGGCTTTTGAAGCATTTTCGGAAACACAAACTTTAAAAAAAACTAATCACGATCAATAAAAGATTAATAAAACACATTCTCGTGCTTAGCCCTATGATTAATGTATAGTCGGGGAGATAATCAGATAATACATGACATGATTATGTGCCAAGAATTCCAACCAATCCTAATTTTCTTCACAGATGGCATAATTTATTTTACTACTTACGTGCAAATGATTGATCGCAATCACCTACATAAATAACAAGCCTTCAAGCGAACGCACAGTTTTCCGAGGCAAGGGAGGTAACTGACTGTGAAAGTTCAATTTCCACCCTTGTCAAACTAGGTTGGAATTATGGACTTATATTTTGGCTGGACTAACGAGTCTATGCGTAGTCCAATCAAAATCGCGTGACGAAATCGGCATCCAACTGATTTCGGCCGATTGCAGGATTTGGAAAACATGTGTACCGGCGTCAACAGATATTTTCCAAATCTTTTTCTGTGTTTGGTCAAGGTATTCGCCTTATTTGCTGCACTTCGCGAAGTAAGACCCGAATTATCACAATATAGATATTGATTATCGATCATATGGTCTTGACTCTGCGACGCCATTTTGTTTGAAGCAAATGCAAGTGATATGAGAGGTGGAATCTGATTGGTCAGTAGGAGAGACAAAGAAGGGACGTAATAAGTACGATCGAGCCCAGAAATGTCAGCCTCGTTCGGCAAGGGTTGGAACTGGACTTTTTAAGTCAGTTAATTCCCTTGCCTCGGGATGATCTAGAGACAGTACAGTATACCCGGTCAATATGAAGCCTTACATGCTTGCCGCTTGCCGCGTCTCCACCAAGGTTTCTTGGTTGTAGATGATTTGTAGGGGTAAGGTGTTGTGGACTTGACAGACTTATCCGTGTTCCACGACGGGAAGGCCGTTGTCGTATACCCTGCAATAAGACATATTGTTTACAGTAACTCTGGATGTGACGAGCGACGAGGATTCCTGAAATCGGTTTAGTGTATCCGCAGTTCGCTATTTACGTGAACAATAAACAAATTTGGTCCAAGAAAAAGAATACCATGAGAGAAATTGAAAGGTCAGCTGAAAAAAAATTCATTTCATGAAACTGTTAAAAAACGACTGGGGCGGGTGGCTGATACACATATACCTATAAGAGTGAAGTGAAATGGGGTTTAGCGTCGCGTCCAAAATTATTGCACATATATAGTGACGTGCATGCTTGTACTAGTCAGGACTGATGCCGTTTGATAGCCCACTGAGATACCATGCCGCAGTTTAACATGAACATCCCACTCAGACACAGAATACTGACTCCTAGCCGACCAGTCCTTGTTTTAGCCCCTTAATGCCGAGCGCCAGACAGGGTACCATTGTTTAACAAGTACCATCGTTTAACGTCTTTTGGTATGACGCGGCCGGGGATCGAACCCCGGACCTTTCGCTCTCCGGGCGGACGCTCTACCACGCTTTAGACCACGGAGGCGGTCTGAAAGAATATGGCATCATGGATTATTTTACGAACTACATGAACTGGGCATTAAAGGTAATACATGGAAATTACTACATTATCTGTCTCCGTAAACGTATATGAATCGGATAAGTTGATCGGAATTGTAAAAATGTTATGCCTTCTTATTTTATTTGTGTAAACCACGTGAAATTTATTCATTGACTGTAAACTTTGGAATGTCTCTCTCTCTCTCTCTCTCTCTCTCTCTCTCTCTCTCTCTCTCTCTCTCTCTCTCTCTCTCTCTCTCTCTCTCTCTCTCTCGCCGCCATTTTGTTTGAAGCAAATGCAATTGATATGAGAGGTGATATCTGATTGGTCAATAGGAGGAACATAGAAGGGACATAATTGGTACGGTCGAGCCCAGAAATTTCAGCCTCGTTCGGCAAGGGTGGGAACTGGACTTTTTAAGTCAGTTAATTCCCCTGCCTCGGAATGATCTAGAGACAGTACAGTATACCCGGTCAATATGAAGCCTTACATGCTTGCCGCTTGCCGCGTCTCCACCAAGGTTTCTTGGTTGTAGATGATTTGTAGGGGTAAGGTGTTGTGGACTTGACAGACTTATCCGTGTTCCACGACGGGAAGGCCGTTGTCGTATACCCTGCAATAAGACACATATTGTTAAGGTAAGTCTGGATGTAAAGAGCTATGAGGGTCCCTAAAATAAGCCTGGTACATCCGCAGTTTATAACTTACGTGAACAATGACATGTCTCTATTGAAAATCAAAAAGGTCCAACAAAAAGAATATCATCAAGGTCAGGTGAAAGTAGTATAAATTAATTTTATGAAACAGAAAACAACGAGGGCGGGTGGCTGATGCACACATAACAATTAGGGTGAAAGTGGCCCTGCACGCTTTGATATTTACAAAATATGTGTGAAACTTTTGAATTATATACAGTTCGACTCATCTGATATATTAATTAATGCTGCTTTCTTAGACAATGAAAAAACATGGCGAGGTGAAATGGGGTTCAACGTCGCGTCTAAGATTATTGCACTTATATAAAGCGACGTGCATGCACGTGTGTGTGGCTACTTGTACTAGTCCGGACTGATGCCGATTAAAAGCCCATTGAGATACCATGCCGCAGTTTAACATGATTACCCCACTCAGACACAGTTTGCTGACTCAGAGCCGACCAGTGCTTGTTTTAGCCCCTTCATGCCGAGTGCCTGTCAGGGTAACAACAAGTACCATCGTTTAACGTCTTTTGGTATGACGCGGCCGGGGGTCGAACCTAGGACCTTTCGCTCTCCGGGCGGACGCTCAGGACCACGAAGGCGGTCTAAACTTCGGAATCTCTCTCTCTCTCTCTCTCTCTCTCTCTCTCTCTCTCTCTCTCTCTCTCTCTCTCTCTCTCTCTCTCTCTCTCTCTCTCTCTCTCTCTCAATTCTTACGTGCTTGATTCCGTTTGGTTGTAGAAGATTTGTACGGGTAGGTTGTTGTGGACTTGACAGACTTATCCGTGTTCCACGACGGGAAGGCCGTTGTCGTATACCCTGCAATAAGACACAAATTGTTTACAGTTACTCTGGATGTAACGAGCGACGAGGATTCCTGAAATCAGTTTAGTTTTTCGCAGTTCGCTATTTACGTGAACAATAACATGTCCCGAAAATAAAAATGGTCCAACAAAAAGAATACCATGAGAGAAATTGAAAGGTCAGCTGAACTTGGTATAAATTCATTTCATGAAAACAACTGGGGCGGGTGGCTGATACACATATACCTATAAGGGTGAAAGTGGTTCTACATCTTAAGATATATACATTTTTATTTAAACTATGAAAATTACAACAATGTCGTTTTTTTGACAGTTTATTTTTTTCAACATTCTGAAACGTGATTGTTTTTTTCAAGACATTTCGGAGACAATTTACATTTTTAGATAAAATCTGTATGTAATATGAACTATTCATTGATTATGCGAGAGACGTGAATACATACATGCTGCACGCTTCAGACGAGCGTTGTCCTTCTCGACAGTCTGTGGCAAGAAAACAGAACGATACAAGTAGGTGAGTTTGGTTTAATCGCACTCACTCACTCACTCACTCGGGGCTGTCGGGTAGACTAGTGGTTAAAGCGTTCACTCGTCACGCCGAAGACCCGGGTTCGATTCCCGACATGGGTACAATGTGTGAAGCCCATTTCTGGTGTTCCCCGCCGTGATGTTGCTGGAATATTGCTAAAAGCGGCGTAAAACCATACTCACTCACTCACTCACTCACTTTGTTTATCTTATTATCATCACAAACTGTTTACTTACTCGGAGGGATAAAAACTGCACCCATTTGGATATTAAATCGAACAAAACTAGTGGGCTTAGCAAGACATCATTATATTAGTGCGTATCAAAAGAAGATGAAGAAGAAGAGGTTTATTCAGTATCAATGGCCACAAAGTGAGTGAGTGAGTGAAAATTTAACGTCGCATCGAACCCCCAATCATAGGTTTCCGGCGTGCCCAAGGGATGCAACTCTGCACATCGAATCACGGCGCCTTAGACGACTGGGCCACCCGTGCCCCTTTGTACACTGACAAGTGGGACAAATGTTGTACTATCTCAATACAAGATGTATCATACATAATACCGGCAGATTTATTTTTTTTATTTTTTAAAACTATTTTTAATGAGCCTAAGATTTTTGTTGCAAATAGTCGATTGAATTTTCTCGTGATGGACACATGTCATAGTGGCCTTGGATGAGTTTTCTGTTTTCCAAATAGGAATGCGCATGCGTCAAGCGTGATCGGGCGTTTTCAGCCGAATGATAATATCCGGGTTACAATAGGTCTTCAGCAGCCCATGCTTGCCGTAACAGGCGACTGTGCTTGTCGTAAGATGCGACAAACGGGATCGGGTGGTCAGGCTCACTGACTTGTTTGACACATGTCATCGTAACCCAATTGCGTGGATCGATGCTCATGATTTCAGTCACTGGATTGTCAGGTCCAGGATCGATTATTTGCTGAATATAGCTGGAATATTGGTGTGTGCGGCGTTAAACAAACGAACAAACATAAAATGAAACCAAAGGTGATACAGGTCTCAATATTTAAAATCAGATCTTATTTATCGCTACCGATATACAAAGATCTGAGGACATCTCATTACAGGTCACGTCAGGAGAAGGCTGGGCTCTTTTTGAAAAAATAATTGTCTTGAAGAAAATAAATATACTTCAGGCAGTTGAAAAAAAGAAACTGTACTGCTACAAAAATTACAAAGTTGCTCTGTGTTTTGTTTTGTAAAAAAATCAGGCCCATGGTTTACATATCTGGTTTTGTAGCTGTCGGTGAAAAATATCTAATCGTGAAAAGTAACCAGCCTCGAGTTAACCATTTCGAGGTTGTATGAGCAGACAACACATTCCGACCGCCACCTTCTCGATCTGGTGAGCGACGCCAACGTGACCTGAAATGATATGTCCTCAAGATTTAGCGAGAACTAAGATCTAAGTTTAATGAAATAGCTCTTTGGTGAATAATAACATCGTGTCGACACATAGAGGATCCCAATCAGGACGAGTCAGGGATTCGAACCCACGATCACTGGATCCTTACACGCCAAAGGGACACAACTCCGCATAGGTGACTTGACCCCCCCCCCCCCCCCCCCCCCCCCCCCCCCAAGGGACGCAACTCTGGATAGGTGACTTAACAACAATACCCCACCCCAAGGGACGCAACTCTGCATAGGTGACTTAACAACGCCACCCGCCACCCCCCACCACCCACCCCAACCCCACCCCAACCCCAACCCCACCCCGTGATGATGGGACATAACACGACCTGGCTTATTACATATGCAGCGTGGTTATCTACAAAACTCTTTCCTCTACCCGTAAAGATGTAAAGATCCGGGTTAGAATAGGACTTCAGCAACACTTAAAAGGCGAATATGTCGTCATATAGCTGGAATATTGCTGAGTGTGGTGTTAAACAACAAATAAACAAATAATTTACCTCTGCTCTTTCATCGTCAGCTCTCACAAGGCCCAAGGCGAGTAGACTCGCCACCAGCAAAAAGCACTTCATTCTGGATTATGCTTCAGAAGGGGAGAAGGGGAGCTCTTTTATAACTCACCGGCCTATGACGTAGGCACCAGCTGACATATGATCAATTTAGTTGACCGGCAAAGCGTGTTTTTTTAAGTATGCATGTTCGATAAAAAACAAAAGTTTTCACAAAGTGTTGTTCCCACTCATTATTCTAAAGACAAATTCTAAAATTTTCTAAATTGAAACCGAACATTTCACATCATTTGTTTATTTTTAAAATGGTATTACTAATTAGTAAACAAATTCTATTGAATAGAGCGAAATAATTAATTTGATTTACTGTCATAACAAACTGCATAGGCAGCAATGACGTTCAAGGATTGATTAATTCGGTTTATCAAGGTTCACAACGTGTTGTCGATGGTAAACCACTGTTAGTGGAATAAGTGAGTGAGTGAGTTTGGTTTAATGCCGCTTTTAACATTATTCCAGTTATAAAACGGCGTGTCAGCTTAACGTGGGAGGAAAGCCTGAAGTGATGCAGGTCTCAGACGTTTACCACTTCGGTGAAACCCACGAGCACGGTATGGTGCTGACAAACCTAAAAACATAATTGCGACGAACCGGACTCGAACTCACAATCACAGGTTTCTGGCGTGCCCAAGGGACGCAACTCTGCTTAGCGTGCCCCCTATGGAATAAGTATTAAAATTTGTTTGTTTGTTTGTTTGTTTGTTGTTTAACGCCACACTTAATCGAGTCAGACCAGACAATCGAGTGATTGACATCATGAACATCGATCCACGCAAGTGGAATACGATGACATGTGTCAACCAAGTCAGCGAGCCTGACCACCCGATCCCGTCAGTCGTCTCTTACGACAAGCATAGTCACCTTTTACGGTAAGCATGGGTTGCTGAAGACCTATTCTACCCCGGATCTTCACCAGTCAAGTATTAACAGAGGTTACCTCTTCTTCACCTACATATCCGGTAACTGATTGTTGGAATAATACATTTGTGCGGCTTGCACTAGTCCGGAATAATAGGGGTTTATAGTGCCAGCCCACTGAGATACCAGTTTAACGTGGATGCCAGACATCGAAATGAATAGAATCTCACCCTCGTATCTTTCAATATATAATATCCCAACACTTGCAGATAAAGGTCAGCATCTTGTCTGAATATATCAACACTTGCAGAAACAAGTCAGCATCTTGTCTTAAAAGACAATCAGTGGAACCTTAATATATTGTTTTACTCATAAACAATTTCATTAAAATAATCATAAAACAGAAAATGATGAAAGTATTAAATGCCAAAACATTGATTTGCTGATCGTTATCTGACAGAACAGATGAACCAAGTCATTAGATTCACCTGCTTCTGTTTAATAATTGTGTCAATAAAGCATATGAATTAATATTCAAATAGTGTATATTCAGCCATATGATATGAGTAGGCTTTAGACCACAAGGCGTCCACTGAGTCCAGTTCGTGACATGATGGCGTTATATCTGGGAAGGAGAGGTCCATGGAACTTTAATACGCACTGAAACTTATTGGAAAGTGGCAAGTAACACGAGCGTTGTTGGACCAGGTTTCAGAGCATCCCTCCAGCTGTCTGAAGGAGTTTGATCAGATTGCAGGATACTGGAGATCCCTGTCGAAACGCGCAGGTGTCGGCAGGTGGCAGGCATAAGTCTATATCATTGATCGTGTACATTTCCTATATAAAAGTGTCCATTTCACACTAATTGCAATCAGATGTTTCTGAAATCAACAACCATGGTTTCCCAAGCGTTGATTGTGGCGTTGCTGTTCACCCTTGCAACGGGCGAGGTTCAGGTCAGTTTCTCTGAAGTCCAGCGGTGAAGAGAGAGAGTGGAGTCTGGGGGTAATGAGAGAGTGGAGTCTTGGTGTAATGAGAGAGTGGAGTCTGGGTGTAATGAGAGAGTGGAGTCTGGGTGTAATGAGAGAGTGGAGTCTGGGGGTAATGAGAGAGTGGAGTCTGGGTGTAATGAGAGAGTGGAGTCTGGGTGTAATGAGAGAGTGGAGTCTGGGTGTAATGAGAGAGGGGAGTCTTGGTGTAATGAGAGAGTGGAGTCTGGGTGTAATGAGAGAGTGGAGTCTTGGTGTAATGAGAGAGTGGAGTCTGGGGGTAATGAGAGAGTGGAGTCTTGGTGTAATGAGAGAGTGGAGTCTGGGGATAATGAGAGAGTGGAGTCTGGGGGTAATGAGAGAGTGGAGTCTTGGTGTAATGAGAGAGTGGAGTCTGGGTGTAATGAGGGAGTGGAGTCTTGGTGTTATGAGAGAGTGGAGTCTGGGTGTAATGCGTGAGCGGGTATTTGGGATTAAATCCCCTTTGATCAGGACTTCAGGGGTATTGCTGCGTTTTAGCTGAAGATCGGTAGTTCGACCCCGGCCGCGTCACACCAAAAGATCTGGTACTTGTTGTTACCCTGCCTGGCTAAAACATGGACTGGTCGGCTCGGAGTCAGTATACTGTGTCTAAGTGGGGTATTCATGGTAAACCGAGGCAATGTATCTCAATGGGCTAGCACTATAAATCTGAATCAGTCTTGTCGTTCTTGTTTTCAGGACAGTAGGTTTATCAACTCCCTCAAGGACAACTCTCGGCTGAAGAGACAAGCATGTACGTACACTATCGTTAATATTTCACCTGAGATGTAAAATCTTGTGTCCGGCCTAAAACTACACCTCTGGTGCGTCTGATTGTTCTATTGGTGGTAGACAAGGTTGTGTGCTGAGCCCGTTCCTGTTTCAGCTTTTCATAAATGAATTAGTTTAAGGTGTTCCTTTTTACACCTATTTGAGTTTATGTATTCACAATAGGCTTAATTGGCCTAAAACGGCTGAAGTCTACACTCGTTGCAACCGTTTTCAACATATTTCTTCTTCAAATCTTTGAGGCAAAGAAAATGCCAGTATTCTTGTATTGTGCGGAAGTTTGGGGGTTCGAAAAGGTAGAAACGTTGGATAGGGTACAAGTGTACGCATGGAAACGTTTTTTTAATCTGAAACTTTCTGCCTCGAACACCACATTGTACGGTGAGTGTGGACGATACCCCATTCATGTATATGCTATGTTAAAATGTGCAAATTATTGGTTAAATATTTTGACACTGCCCCAGTGTCGTTTACCCAACAATGTTATGATATGATGTGCTTATATGATGAACAAGGTCGGGTAAATTGGTTTACAAAATTAAGAAATTGTCTGTGAAGGTTAAGATTTGGAAAAATATATGGTTATTTTAAATGCACGGTAGCGAAAAATGGAATTCTCAATGTGTTTCAGCAACGTGTAAAGGATAACTTCCAACAAATTTGGCACAGTGATTTACTTGCAAGTTAAAAAATGTCCTATCATGCAACATATAAAGTTTCTATAAATTGTAAAAACAAAAAGTAAATTCAAATTGCTCTTTTTCGTTTTTGTTTACGTTGTCACGACTTGGAGATTGAGCATGGGCATCAATTCAATACACCTTTTAATTTACGAAAATGTAAACTTTGCAACTTAAACTTTATTGAAAGTGAATTGCATTTTCGTTTAGTGTGTCCGACATACGTACAGTTAACACAACTAAACTTTAACACAAAGCTTTTTCTTTGACATTACATCCATAAATTTAACATTTTGATGCCATGCCAAGCTCTAACGTAATTACAAATCAAGCAACATACAGTAAACTACGGTTATAACGAACTCAAAGGGACCAGTAATTTTAGTTCGTTATAGCCATAGTTCGTTATATGCATATATAGAGCATAACTACAGCAAATAGTCGGGACATCTGACATTGTCAGGTGCAGAGTAACAAGATGAGGATGGGTGCAGATTGCTGCATTGGTGAACACGGCTAGGTCATGAAGAAGTTTGCTTTTGGCTGCTCAGCCCTATTCACCTCTGTACACTACATTCTTCCTAAATTTCAGCTTACGGATCAAGCTACTACTACTCTCCGTCGTCTAGCTACTATGGTTCACCAAGCTACTACAACTCACCATCGTCTAGCTACTATGGTTACTCCAGCTACTACTACTCACCATCGTCTAGCTACTATGGTTCATCAAGCTACTACTACTCACCCTCGTCCAGTTACTATGGTTACTCCAGCTACTATTACTCACCATCGTCTAGCTACTATGGTTACTCAAGCTACTACTACTCCCCCTCGTCCAGTTACTATGGTTACTCCAGCTACTACTACTCACCATCGTCCAGTTACTATGGTTACTCAAGCTACTACTACTCTCCATCGTCCAGTTACTATGGTTACTCAAGCTACTACTACTCCCCCTCGTCCAGTTACTATGGTTACTCCAGCTACTTCTACTCACCATCGTCTAGTTACTATGGTTACTCAAGCTACTACTACTCACCATCGTCCAGTTACTATGGTTACTCAAGCTACTACTACTCCCCCTCGTCCAGTTACTATGGTTACTCCAGCTACTACTACTCACCATCGTCTAGCTACTATGGTTACTCAAGCTACTACTACTCTCCATCGTCCAGTTACTATGGTTACTCTAGCTACTACTACTCCCCCTCGTCCAGTTACTATGGTTACTCCAGCTACTACTACTCACCATCGTCCAGTTACTATGGTTACTCAAGCTACTACTACTCTCCATCGTCTAGCTACTATTACGACAATGGAAAAACGCTCACTGGTAAGTTACTTGAGTGAGTGAATGAGTTTGGTTTTACGCCGCTTTTAGCAATATTCCATATATATCACGACGGGGAACACCGGAAATACGCATCTCACATTGTACACCCACGTTGGGAATCAAACCTGGGTCTTCGGCGTGACGAGCAAACACTTCGGCCACTAGGCTACCCGACCGCGCCAGTAGGTTCCTTGATTACTTGCTTGTAACTGTCACTACCTTTTGTACTTAGGGTGACAGAGACACTTGTCCCCTTCGATATGCTTGTCCTCGTCTAATGCGCCGCAATTCGCAATGCAGAGTTGTGTTCCTTGAGAACGCCAGAAACCTATGATTGGGTTCGAATCCAGGTTCGGCAGAGAGAACTTAGATCTGATTTTAATGAGACTGGATCTGCATCACTTGGGATTGTCGTCCAACACAACCTTGACACATCGTGGTCATTCGTGACCAACTCGTGTTATTCCGGGACAAGCCGAATAGCATCGTGGTATGGTTGAAACGCTATAGATCCTGTTAAACCCAAAACTTTCACTCGACACTTTCATTCCAGCTGATGAAAAGGTCCTGATACTCAACTATGTGAACGATGTCGAGAACGAGGCTGTTGAGGCAAAGAATGCTGCTGAGGAGACGGTTGCGGACATCCAACAACTCATCCAAGTCGCACAGAACCAGCTGAACTAATGGCTGAGTGAGTAAACTGCTGGGGAAACGAAAACTTAGTAAATATCATGGGGTTGAGAGGATCATCTTCCCGAGGCAAGGGCGTTAACTTACTCTAACAGTCCAGTTTCCATCCTTGCCGAATTAGATTGGAATTTCGAGACTCAATAGTAGCGGCACCAGTGGCTATTCTGAGTTACGTCCCTTCTATGTCCCTCCTATTGACCAATCAGATTCCATCTCTCATATCACGTGCATTTACTTCAAACAAAATGGCGGCGCCCAATGAAGACGATCTGATCGGTAATCCAAATCTATATTGTAATAAAACGGGTCTTACTTTGCGAAGTGTATCAAATCACGTTAGAACCTAGATTAAAAACATTTAAGATTTGAAAAAATATCAGTTGATGCTAAGTCCACACATAGCTTTAAGGCCTTTTTTCACATTGTAATGTTTTAGTGGCTGCGAAAGTTCATTTTTGAATATAATATCACCCCAAAAAGTTTATACTCTTCAGCATTCTGAAGATTGTTGTTTTGAAGGATAATAGTATTTTCATATTCTTTGCCCTTTAATACATTTAAAATATTCAGTTGTGTGACCATTGCTTGGTATAGACATTGTTTGATGCCACAGTAAATTGATTGAATAATTGTAAGACATTTACCAGAGATTCTATGATTGTGTAGATTGCTCCAGAACCATTCCCCAGACAAAATCAAAGGCTTCTTCAAAGTCAGAACAATTTTCATTTTTGAGATTTCAATTGCTGTACAACAGAAAACAATATAAAAATGTGATCAAAAGACGAATAACCTTTTCTAAACCCTGTTTGTACTTCTGCGACTTCGAAGATGAGTCTGAATATTTAGTCAGTCTATTGTTCAATACAGATGTAAATAATTTACTCAGTGTTATTGGTCTATAGTTTTTTGTAGACTCCCTTACTTTTATATATATATATAGGTCTACATTGCTTCATACATATCACAGACAATGGATATGTACCAGACCTCAATAACGAATGATTGCATATACATTTCCTGCCCCAACATGGGTCCTAAGAAACATATGTATACTCTCAGTGATCGCAGTTTATTGACACCAACTCTGCGCTCAATCGGTGGAAGTTGGAATTCTATCGAATAATATAAAAACAAAAAACAAAACAAAAAAACAAAATAAAAAAAGTTACTTAAAAGTTAAAAAACTGATTCAATCAGCCTGAAAACAAGTATTTTATTGTAATTCTAAATAAATAAACTACAAGTGATTCTGTGGCATATGATTGGTTAACATTGCACTTTGCGTTTCTGTTTCCATGGGCCGAAATAACCCATTAAGCCACGCCCACTGACGGACAGCTGTCTCTTGATTGGTTGAAAATAAAATGAGCGGGGCTTCTGTTGCATTGAACGATGTTACGGATTTCGTATTGCTGCCTCCATTTTTGTGTGTTAATGATTAAATAAGCAATTTGTGAAGGTATTGTTGTTGACGTAGTTATATAAACGCAAAACACATTCAAGTCACTTCTTACATGTAACTGTGCTTAGGTCAAAACTCGTCTTGTTCCAAGAATCATGAAAAGATACCGTTTCTGTCAACTATTCTTGATACAACTATCAACTCACAGAGTTCCAGATAACATTTTGAGCAATTAAATTTTTACTCTTGGGTTTCTATTAAAATTGGGTTATTAGTTTTCATTGGAAAACCAATATTTTTTTACTCATCTATTCATCACTCTATTGGCTTTTCCCAAAAATTAGTGAACATTTTAAGATTTAAAAAAAATAAATAATGTTTTAGATGTATATAACTGTTCTAAATATAAAGGCTCGACTCGGAAAGTAAATTAGCTCGTAATTGTGTTTCGGAAATTAGCTCCTTTGTATGCATGCTTAAAACGCTTCATTGGGTATTTACGCGAACTGTTTTTACACATTTGAGTTTTTCATTTAAGGCATGCGTTTCTGTACGCAAGTTATTGAAAGTACAGTAAACTACAGTTATAAGAAACTCGAGAGGACCACTAATTTTAGTTCGTAAAAACCGTAGTTCGTTATAAGCATACATGCAACATATATACAACAAATGGTCTGGACTGAAAAATAAGTTCGTTATATCTGTCAGTTCGTTCTAAGCGTGTTCGTTATAAACGTAGTTTAATAAAATTCTGTTTTGAATATTTATTTGGGGTATTTTACGCAAATACGCTGCTTATCTGTATATCTGAACTAATTTTGATATAACGAACAACGTATAAAACGAACTGATTTCCCTGGTCCCCTGTAGTTCGTTATATCCACGTTCCAGTGTGTTTCCACTGTATTGTGTGTCCTACTTTACCATAGCATGGAATCACAATGTCCGTTTCTTTATGCTTGAAACATTGCCGATGAGTTAGGAGTTTAACCCACCGTTTCAAATTGTTAAAAATGATGTGATTTATTGTCAGATTCACTACGGGCCTGGCGATGGACCTTGAGGGCAAGACAAGTCCAAACCACGGATGTAGCGCTCATTAAACGTGTGCCCGTCACCTTTCGCTGTTGTTGGTTGTACTGTAAGAAAAGTGACAAATGTTTGTTTGTTTGTCCGTTGTTAAACGCCGCACTCAGCAATATTACGGCGGTCTGTAAATAATCGAGTCTGGACCAGACAGTCCATTAATTGACATCATAAGCATCGATCTACGCAGTTGGGATCGATGACATGCATCAATCAATTTAGCGAGATTGACCACCCGATCCCGTTAGTCGCCTCTTACGGCAAGCAAAGTTGTCCTTTACGACAAGCATAGGTTGCTGAAGACCTATTCCACCCCGGATCTTCACGGGTCGGAGTTTGGCGAATATAGCAACATAATTCATACACCTCACTCACATGGGTAATCTACACGCCACACTGTCACACACACGTCACAGTGTCACAAATTGAACAGTCACACAAACATCACAGTGTCATACACGTCAGTGTCGCACCCCAGGTCTTTCCTAAGCCATCGTCCCGAGACAAGGGAGTAAATTTCAGTTTCCCCCCTTGCCGAACTAGGCTGGAATTTCTGGTCTCGATCGTACTTATTATTTCTCTTCTATATCCCCCCTATTGACCAATCAGATTCCACCTCTCATGTCAATTGCATTGTCTTCAAACAAAATGGTGGCGCACAGTCAAGACTATCTGGTCGATAATCAAAATCTATATTGTGATAAAATGGGTCTTACTTCGCGAAGTGCATCAAATCACATGGGCACCTTGATTAAAAACATGAACGATTTGGAAAATATCTGTTGACGCCGAGTTGGCGGTACACATGCTTTGAAAATCCAGCAATCGACCGAAATCTGCACGGCAGTTTGTGAACCGGATGTCGATTTCTAGACGCGATTTTGATTGGACTATGCATAGACTCGTTAATCCAGCCAAAATTTAACTCCATAATTCCAGCCTAGTCGAAAAGGGTGGACACTGGACAGTCAGTTAACTCCCTTGCCTCGGGTAGATGTCTGTTTGCCTGAACATATTGTATTGTATGAACCAACTTCAATTCTTCATATGGAATTGTTTATTATTTCAAACTTTTTTGTAAACAGATAAATACAGAATTTGTATGATATCGTAAAATATAAGAATGTACAAAAACATGTTATAGAATCAATATCAACATGAATTTTAAAATGCGGACTTTCCAGTGACAGAAATGCCCCTTACGTTAATTCTTTGGTCAGAACAACTGGCATGGAATGGTGCGATCAAACAACGATTAGCATAGGGGTATTTTGATCGGATCCTGGTATGACTAAGAGACGCAACTCTGCAAAACGAACTGTGTAATCTTTGGCTACCATTCCAGCGGACAAAGTAAATAAATATTTCCTGCCATGTTACTACCATTTCTGATGTATTTTGCGTTGTCTTGAAGAGCAATGTACTATCTATGAAAAAAACATGAAACGCAAGCGTCATGACGTTAATATAAAAATATATACATGTTTAACATCAAACAATTATAGCTTTTTGTTCCGCAAGCTTCCGTCTTTTGCGAACTCGAAATATCAATGCGGCTGTTACAAAACACAACAATGGGACTGTCATAAAACCCAATTCAAATACTGATGTGACGTAAGCACACATAATGATGACATCATCACAAAATGCACACATAGAGTTCTTTTTATTAAGCAAGTGAATTCTTTTTTCATCCGTGATCACTGTATATGAAGAACCAGTTTGGTTTGTCGGTTGCATGGTAACGGCAAAACCAAAAGGTACGGACGTCAATGATTGGTTGTATAATGGAGATGACGTCATATTTGCGATGACGCCACATCTTTCTTGCTGAAGATTATCAGTATGGTAGGTATATATGACGTATGGGCCACCTGAAAGCAAAAATTATTACAAATTCATGACATGCTATTGACCTTTTTCACACTTCGCTACTTCCGGTTTGAAAGCGAGGCTTGGAGAGCAGAAGGTGAAGGCTGGATAGCACATGAAACACATGGAGATGTCAACAAGGCACGGAATCGGGACAAACTGTGACAATTTAACCATCCCGGTACATTTATCGTAAGTATTGAACATTATTCTTATTGACAAACTATTCTACTGTTATCTTGTCTCCTTACCGATATAAATTTGAATCTGGCCGTTCTGTTGTGATTTCAATTTAAAATATCCATGACCACCTGGTAACTCCCAGTGCAGTTTATGGTAGCTGAACAGACTTAATACAAACTCTACTGAAATCTTGTAAAGAATAATTCATTGTTTACACACCATTAAGCCAAACTATCTATTGTGAATTTAAATAACTTTGCGGGTTGTATTTGAAGTCGAAATATTGACCTTTTGACCAGATATATGTCAGAAACTAACTAAATTGATATGTTGATATAATGTATCAAATTGTAACCTACTGAGAATTTACAATCGTAACAAATCAAAAGTTTGCATCAGTTGCGTATTTGATGTAAATTGTAATGGACTCAAATGCATTCCAATAAAATATTAGACCTCTCGATCTACTTGTGCTGTTGTGATTGTGAACAGTTGTTATTTTGATTGTCAATGTTGACAGATTAGATAGCATGAGGTGTAATATTTCAACTGAATTATTTACTTTACTGTACCAATTTAATCATGTCATGAAATGAACAGTCTGCAGAGCTCCAGATAAGCTTTTGGTGTTGTGGGTATTTTACCCATGCATTTTTTAAATCATTGGGTATCTGTAATTCTATCTGCGTATTCAAATTTCTGTTACCCACTAGTTTTTACACATGTGGGTATTTAAGTTAAATATTTAAAATCACTATTCATCTAGTCCCTGCAAACTGGTGTCATGTCGGTTAGAGAGCGTTATAGGACTCAAAAATACAACGATACTTCCACAAGAAAGTGTGATGGCGAATGATCATGATGTAACTGTCATCGTTGAGTTTGGCAAGGTTGACGGAATGCCAATTTATAATTTCAAAATAAGTTGCTGATTTGCTAATCGAATACGCAGGGTTACTTCACAATATTTTGATGATACGCACAAGTTTTATTTTTGTAGCGTATCTGTAATGTTCGTTGCGTATTTGATACGCTTGGATTATATTTTACTGCGTATTTCAGCATTTCTGATGCGTATTTTAAGCAGATACGCAGCTTATCTGGATCTCTTCAACAAAACCCCAACTAATTAATGTCCAGTAAATGTTCAATCTACATTTGATCTTTATATAATTTACAGAAACAGATAACTCTTTAACAGTTTGTATTCAAATATTTCAAATGTTTAAATTGATATTGACATTACTAAAAACTTAAATTATAAGCAGAATTATTTTTAATTCCCATGCGTATTGCAATCATAACTCATTAATTCTCTTTGTTTAATTGTGAAACCCATCTGGTTTTATGTCCACAAACATGTTTTGAAACTTTTAAAACAAAAAGATTTCTTTTGTGCAAGCAATTGCCATGTATTATTGATTATTAATCATATCAATTTATATATAAGAATATAGTTGTGCTTACTGTGTCATTTTGCAATAATAATATTGTTATGATGTAATATTTTACTATTGTTAACAATCTTTAGAACTTTAGTTTATTTCAATCAAGGCAAGTGGTGTGATCATATTGATATTTTTTTATAATTCAATCAAAACGCGAAAAATAAAAAAATATAAATACATAGAAGAAATTTGTTTTCCTTGTCAAATAACGATGATAGCATGAAATTATCTCATGCTCCTTGTATGCATGCTCCTTGTGAAAATTCATTCCATTTCTTTTTCGAATGTACCTTATATGATGATTTTAGGGAGACATTACTGACAGGCTGTGACAGCTATCGATAATCTTGGAGGACAAAAAACTCTACATAGTATTCTTTTTGGTGATCCAAACTTAGATGTTTTCCTGAATACAAAAATATTCTTGTCTGTACACAAATTTATAGAAACGACTAACAGATTCAGTAGCTAGCATATTATTGTTTCCAAACTGTTATTCATTAATATTGTTAAATATATATTCAACACTAAAATGTATAATATTAGGATATGTATGAGATGCACACTGTCTTCACTTTCCAGCACATTGTACATATCCTTCATATGAGCACTGTATATATATATTGCGCACTATGTTTCCACAATGGGAAGCTTCAACTGTAAATTGTTCATTTTCATTATGCAATATTATGTATAACTGTATATAGGGAGAAGGCGGTAATAAGTGCTGCCCTTTGTCTTTTTGGACAATAAAATATGTTTAATAATATTTGGTCTTGTGATCTGACAAAGTTAATATTTTCAAGTCAAGATATCAACTTTAGTAAACCACATGAAGGGATAAACATTGCATTTGACAAAATAAATTCAAGTCTTATATTTTCTTTGTGATCTTCATGACCTTACTCAGAAAACCATAGTGTCAATGAGGCAGACTGACTGTAGGTGTGACAAAACGTGATATTTCACCTGTTTTTCACTCCAGCGAAAGTATGTTTTCAACATGGTTAGACTAAACAAAGTATTTCATGATTAAATACATACTGGTAATGCAAATATCAAAACGTGTTTCATTAAAATAAGAGTGAATTTCTGTGTGACATTGATATAAAGAGCTTTAGTACACTGTCATTAAATTGATGCATCTGTTGAGTTTACTGTTTACAAAGAATATACTGCTTGAGTTGTCGACATATCAGATGAATTGATGCCTTCAAGATTGTTCTTAAGTAGCATGTAATGTTACACACTGTGATTACATTTCCTTAAACTTCTCTATTTCAGAAGAATGTTGTTTTCTAAATAAGCAATATTTTGAGAGAAGGTGAATATGCATTGTTTATAAAAAATGTTATTGAAGTAGGAATATTATTACAATATTATTGAATAATTCATTTCAGGCCAGTGAGTCAACACAATGAAGTACTAGTATCCAGTGATGGATGTCTGGAGGAGCTTTCTGCTGACAGTAACACAATGGTTACAATGTGCGTCCTGTCAAAGGACGAGAAAGTGTAAAGCCATAATCATTTAATCAACAAATGTGCTTCCTGTCATATTTCACTTAAATAGGACGAGGAAGTGAAAAGCCTTATTCACTCACAAATCAACATGGCCAATATTTATCGGACACTGAAAAAGCACATTGTACCATTTGTTTACAAGCAAGAAAATTATTTTCTCCTGGAATTTAATTAGGTGCTTTTGACTGACAAAGACACCCAGTCGATGTTAAGTTTTGAAAACTTATATTGTGAGAAATAAAGATATGAAAATTTTGGTTTGTTTTTCTTTGTTAAATATGAGAAATCCAGATTGTTCCATCAACATAATTTGTACCGATACATATATTTTATCTTGGCTTGATTAACAATTGAAGTTGATTCCTTTTTATCTTTTGTTATTTTATCTGTAATCATAACTGATCAAGACATTTTCAAACTATTCAGGATAAATGTATTAGTAGCTTCCTTTTGATATACAATTACCTATCATCATACAGGATTAGGTGAGGGTGTTCAAGAAGTTGGTAGTTGTATCAATTCTTATATTTCTTCAAATTCATACATTATTTATATTTATCAATTTTTAGTTTCCCTTTAACTTATTTTAAACAGTTCACACATTATAACTTTTGTTGTGGACGGTGCAATCTCAATCGGCAAAAATCAGTTAAGTAAGTGATGTTTGAAAGTATCATCTGTCATTGTACACACTGAATAGAGTTATCGCCCCTTCTGAATATTTATTTTGACACACGAATTATTTTCATAATTAACATTGTAATATGTTAAAATGAAAATCTTAGCAGAAAAAAGTGTCTTTCGTCAACTGGACTCATGGCAAAACGATGGTGCGTTGTGCAGCAAACACCACTATGAAACGTGAAATAAACATACCTTAATCTTGATCTAGAGTTCGCCAAGCCACGCATTGACTGAGCAATTTTGCAAAAGGAAACTGACGTGTTTCATGTTATGTGGTTTATTTACGATACAAAACTTCTGTCATTGAATGTACTGTCACATTGTCTCTATATGCCGACGAGGTTATGATAAAACAATCTATTTCTGAAATACGTATCTCGAAATACACCTTTCGATTCACTTCCGGGATCCTGACAGCAAAATGCTAATTCCAGTGTATTACAGGCATATTTTAGTTGGACCTCAGGATTAAATGTGAAATATCTTCTGTATTAGATACAGAGGATACTATTTTTTGTTTGTTTAAAATGTCCATCAGTGAAATGCACAACATGCTGTCTGTTCCCTATCAGCTGATGCGACTCTCACTGCATGGAGTTATGCTCTCCAAGCCTCGTTTTCGATCCAAGATGGCGAAAGTGTGAAAAAGGTCAATAGTTCACCCAAATCAAGATAATCAAGGTCAAGGTCATTTTAACGTAATCAGAATTGAAAAAAAGAATGAGATGTGATTAATGGGTAGCGAGATATGAGAAGTGAGTAATCAGTTACAGCAGGGGACACCAGAAAAAGGCTTCCCATGTTGTTCGTTTGTTTATTTGTTGTTCAACGCCGCACTCATATTCCAATATTCCACGCACCAGGGGCGGTCGGGTAGCCTAGTGGTTAAAGCGTTCGCTCGTCACGCCGAAAACCCGGGTTCGATTCCCGACATGGGTACAATGTGTGAATTAAGCCTATTTCTGGTGTCCCCCGCCGTGATATTGCTGGTGGAATATTGCTAAAAGCGGCGTAAAAACGTACTCACTCACTCACTCACACCACGCACCAATATTCCAGCTATCAACCAAGTCACCTTACCTGACCACCCAATCCCGTTAGTTCCCTCGTACCAGAAGCATGGACTGCTTAACGCCAATTCTAACCCAGAATTTCCATGTTGTGCCCATGTTGGGAATCGAACCCGGTCTTAGACATGACAAGGCACGACGAAAGGAAGTCTTGCAACATTCTACCCCGTCGCCACGTACAGTATCGGGATGCGTTCAAAACAAATACAGAAACTATTTGGAAAAGTTGATTTTGAATATTCGGCGTCTACTTAATTTCAAAAAAAGGTGACGAGGTAAGAAAGGTTTATCAGCAAGGTCGGATCCAGCACTTTTAAAAGGGATTGGGATGCTTTTAAAAGCAATTGGGATCGATGACATGCATCAACCAAGACAGTGAGCCTGACGCGATCCCGTTAGTCGCCTCTCACGACAAGCGTAGTCACCTTTTAGGGCAAGCATGGGTTGCTGAAGACCTATTCTACCCCGGATCCTCACTGGTTCAATACCAATGCTTGTGGGTTTCACCAGAGCGGTAAACCTCTCGATGGAACTGGAATAATGTTCGAAGCGGCATAAAACATGAGTCACTCACCATGACGCTGCAGACACTTACCCACAAGCTGGAGAGCGGGGATAGTGAACATCAACAGGACCCACAGCACGAGGCAGACACTGTGTGTCTTCCTGTTATCCTTCATGTGCTTACGGTACAGACACGTCCAGAGGAAGACGCTATGCCCCACCCCTGCCACGCCCAGAAGCCCCGAGACACACAGGTACAGGGGGATGAGGGGTGCCGCGGGGCATCGGTCTAAATACTCAATCCCTGGGGAGGAGGAAATGTAATAGCGTTATGAAAAAAATTAACTGACTTTTTATACGATTGAATACATAACAACAAAGCAGAGAAATATGCATTGTTTTGTGTATAATAAATTCTTTCTCAAATAGGAAAAATAAGAGTGAGTAAGAATGATATTTGTTGTTTGTTGTTTTACGCCGCACTCAGCAATATTCCAGCTGTATGACGGCAGTATATGTAAATAGTCGAGTCTGGACCAGACAAGCCAGTAATTCATATCATGAGCATGGGTCTACGCAAATGGAATAGGATGACATGCATCAACCAAGTCAGCGCGCCTGACCACCCGATCCAGTTACGACAAGCATAGTCGTCTCTTCTAGCAAGCATGGGTTGCTGACGACCCGGATCTTGAGCGAGTGAGTGATCGGCATTTAATGTCAGGGCCATTCCAGCTATATTATAGCGACCTTTGAATAACTGAGTTGTAAATGTAAGCAACGATCCGTGTTATGTGGAGTTATGACATTATGTCCATGGGTGAAAAATACCATACTAAACTAAACTAGTGTCCAAAAGAAACGATACCACCTGTTTGCAACGACATAAAAGAAAAACTAAACAATGCAGAAGTTGAGGATTGGTGTTATGCTTTTGAGAAATCCTTTCACAACATCTGTACAAAAATTTCATTTCAATAAAATCTGTACAACCAATATGACAAGACTTTAAAGATGGGTGGGGTCGAAAAATGAACATTTCGTTAGAGCACTGATCACAGAAACAACGGGAAATGTCACACCACACGTCTCAAAGTCAAGTCAGTAGCGGGTATGTCCACCGTGAGCATCAATACATGCCAGAACACGCCTACGGACTGATGACGTAAAACGTCTGATGACGTTGGGAGTGATGCGTTGCCATTCCTCGAGGAGACATCGTTCCAAGTCCTGGACGTTGGGACTGGAGGCACACGGCGACGTCGGATTTGCCGATCGAGGTGGTCCCATAAGTGCTCGATGGGATTCATGTCCGGTGAACATGCGGGCCATGGCAAAACCTGTACGTTGGCGGTGGCAAGGAAATTCTGTGTCAATCTTGCTTTGTGTGGCCTTGCATTGTCATGTTGGAAAAGGAGTCCACGAGGCTGTTGCTGAATAAAGGGCATCACAACAGGCCGTAGGATGTCATCAAGATAACGCTGTGCATTCAGGTTTCCACGAATTACGACAAGCATCGTTTTAACGTCACCACATATGGCACCCCAAACCATTAACCCTCCACCTCCAAACGGCCGGACCTGTTGGATACAGTTAGGCGCCAAACGTTCACCAAATCGTCGGTATACAAGCTGCCGTCCATCGTTTCTGAAGATGAGGAATCTGCTCTCATCAGAGAACATAACACGTGCCCAGTCCCGCCGTTGCCAATGTCGAACTCGCCTGGCCCTGATCAGTCTGTTGTTCCGGTGTCGAGGCGTCAGGAGCGGTCCGCGGTAGGGATGACGTGGCCGGATACCATACTGCCGTAGTCTCCTGTAGACGGTCTGTCGACTGATCGTGTGTCCCAGTGCTGTAGCCGCCGTGGACGTCGCTGTTACGGTGCGGTTCCTCAGGTGTAATACCCGGATGTAACGATCTTCACGGGGCGTGGTTACTCGTGGTCTTCCACTCCTGGGCCTGTCTGACGTCTGACCTGTCTGACGTAACCGCTGCATCAACCTGGTGATAGTCATGCGTGCGCAGCCCAACCCTCTGGCGACGTCGACGCGTGACGCTCCTTGTTGGACCATTCCAACGGCTCTCTCTCTCTCGATGGCTGTCAAACGTGGCATATCCTGTGTTCTTTTCGTTGCTGTGATATCAACGTGTCTGATCAGCCGTTTTATACAGTTTTTATGCACGTGCAGAACATGCTTGAGAGGGAAATGTCACTTTCACGAAATTTACGTTTTTTCCCGGAAGTGATCACGTGTTCCCGGTATTTTTTATCGACTATGCTGTGTTTGGGATGTGCAATACGAATTGGCATGTTTTCATACTAGACAATTCACTTAGTAAAAAACAATTTTGAAAATAAGTTGGTATCGTTTCTTTTGGACACTAGTTTATATAAACTAAACTCCCAATATTTTAAAGGGATAGGGGCGATCGGGTAGCCTAGTGGTTAAAGCGTGACATACCTATTACAAACTTAGGGACTCCAAGAATGAACAGACAGCCGATGAGGATGACGATTCCTATTGAAAAGAGATTTACATTTCAGATGCATGGATGTACAGTTCAACAATCTGGTTAACATGACACATACTGCATAATGGTGAAAGCAGGGCGAGGGGGCTACCTCAGCAGAGGATTCGGTTGAGCTATAGTCATAGATAAATCAGGTGAGCTATAGTCATAGGTAAATCAGTTGAGCTATAGTCACAGGTAAATCAGTTGAGCTAGTTATAGGTAAATCAGGTGAGCTAGTTATATGTAAATCAGGTGAGCTATAGTCATAGGTAAGGCAGGTGATCTAGTCATAGGAAAATCAGGTGAGCTATATGAATAGGTAAATCAGGCGAGCTGGAGGCATAGGTAAAGCAGGTTAGCGATAGGCATGAGTAAATCAGGTGAGCTAGTCATAGGAAAATAAGGTGAGCTATAGTCATAGGTAAACCAGGTGAGTCAATCATAGGTAAATCAGGTGAGCTAGTACTACGAGAGTTTCACAATAATGGAGATCGGCATAGTGGTTCAAACGCTCGCTCACTCACTCACTCACTCACTCACTCACTCTGCAATCATGATTCGATCAAATGGTTTAAACATATGATATTTTCGAATGGAAACTGGGATTGGTAAACATCAACTAACAAGAGATCTGGTCAGATGCCATACATAAATTTTTCTAGCTTGGTCTGTGACATGGCCGGAGCGAAGCACTCCCTTCAGTATCTCACCTAGAAGCGCTGTGAAGAAACAACATTCTCCTGACGTCTTCTTCATGGTTTGCTAGACACACGTCATCACTGTACAGTTGACACCACCGTCGTTAAGTCGCGCTGACGTCTGAAACGTCAATGGGACAACATACCTGAGGTCGGCCTGATATGCAAGGTGCATGTACATTGCCAGCAACTAGGCTCCCGCCAAACACTACTTTTGTCTGGTTGTTTGTTTGTTTGTTTGTTTCCTAACACTCAATAATAGGCCCAGTCGTCTAAGGCGCCGCGATTCGCTGTGCAGAGTTGCGTCCCTTGGGATCGCCAGAAACCTATGTTTGTGGGTTCGAATCCCGGTTCGCCCCAATTATGGTTCTAGTTTTGTCAGCACCATATGCATACCCGTGCTCGTGGGTTTCACCGAAGTGGTAAACGTCTGAGACCTGCATCACTTTGGGCTTTCCTCCCACATTAAGCTGACACGCCGTGATATGACTGGATTACTGTTAAAAACGGCGTTAAACCCAACTCAATCACTCACTCACCTCACCGGTTCTGAAATCTCCAATTTCACTGGAGCTGTTGCTGAGTGCGGTGTTAAACAACAAATAAACAAACAAACAAACATCTGCGCTCAATTTACTTTTTTTCAGAGACGAATCGTTATGGTAGAGTTTGGGAGCTGCGGTCGTTTTAGTACTAAAAGTTTCCTAGAAACCTCAGGATCAACCTCTTTGACACATGGGAGCCTTGTCTGTGCATTCAATGTCGTTATACGTAATAAACGAGCTTATGGACTTACGTTTCCCGTGAGTTTAAATAGGAGCTTATAGATGTGTGGGTGATTATGTGTCTGCAAATCATTTGGCACTTTCATTCGTGACCAATTCGTGTTATTCCGCGACAAGCCGAATAGCGACTCGTGCCCCTCTCGTGGCCATCTTTGCGACCGGGTTCCGTCTTAGCGCAAACGGGCATACCTAAAACAATTGTCAACTCGTTGCGTAATGGTTCACATATATTTCCCCATATATTATATATATTTCCGATGCAATTTAAAGCACATCTGGACAAGCGGAATCATAATTAAGGGCGAGTGGTGACGAATGTGGCACTTTATGATAAATGGGGCAGTTCACTGTATTCATACGCGTTTCCAATAGATACTTCACTGAACGGAATTTCATCTTAAATATTTATCATAATAAAAATGACAACATAAAGGGATTATGGCCCTCGTATGTTTCCGTATCGTAAATACCAAATATCAAAAGCTCGCATAACACAATTTATGTTCCTAATAATATATGTATGATACGGAAACTCCGTCAGTAATCCTAATGTCCTGTCCGTTAAAAGAAAACCTCGGCTATGTCTGTAAATGAAAATGTAAATATGCTTGTTATATTCCAGTTATATTACGGCGGTCTGTAAATAATCGAGTCCGGACCAGACAAGCCAGTGATTGACATCATGAGCATCAATCAATCGGGATACGCTGACATACAACCAAGTCAGTGAGCCTGACCACCCGATCCCGTTAGATGCCGCTTACGGCAAGCATGGGTTGCTGAAGACCGGAAGTTCTCCCCCCGGTTCGTAATCTGCAGTGCGTGTAGCTTTTCCGATTCACACAATACAGTGTATAGAAGAAGGGTATTTATATGCTTGTCTGTATCATAGTAACGTAGTGGGTTAATCAAAGTCATGTATGCACGTGTGAATGCTTCCTTTGTGTACATCAGAAAAGTGCAACACGCAAGAGAGCCGTCTAACATCCTCCACTATAGAATGGAACCTATTGTCCTGTACGTGACTATATATGAAATGTGGAGATTAGGTCTTAATGAGAGATGGTAGGCTTAAATCATGCGCTAACACGAACAGCTTTTGCTGACATGTCCTTAACGTTGTTGGGGGTGTTATGTCTGTGCGTAACAGTAAATGAGATTGATTTTAAGCCGCTTTGAATAGATGTAATACTGCATCTGAGATTATCGTGGTGGGGAAGTTGAGTGATGCAAGTCTTAGACGTTAATCACTTTATTGAAACCAACTAGCCAACAGTCAGTAGCGTCGCCTGAGGCGATTGGGCCACCTGTCTGACATGTAGACAACTGAGACACATGTCTGACCTGTAGACAACTGAGACACCTGTCTGACCTGTAGACAACTGGGCCACCTGTCTGACCTGTAGACAACTGAGACACATGTCTGACCTGTAGACAACTGAGACACATGTCTGACCTGTAGATAACTGAGCCACATGTCTGACCTGTAGACAACTGGGCCACCTGTCTGACATGTAGACAACTGAGACACATGTCTGACCTGTAGACAACTGAGACACCTGTCTGACCTGTAGACAACTGAGACACCTGTCTGACCTGAAGACAACTGAGACACATGCCTGACCTGAAGACAACTGAGACACATGCCTGACCTGTAGACAACTGAGACACCTGTCTGACCTGTAGACACCTGAGACACATGTCTGACCTGTAGACAACTGAGACACATGTCTGACCTGAAGACAACTGTGACACATGCCTGACCTGAAGACAACTGAGACACATGCCTGACCTGTAGACAAATGGGCCACCTGTCTGACCTGTAGACAACTGAGACACCTGTCTGACCTGAAGACAACTGAGACACATGCCTGACCTGTAGACAACTGAGACACCTGTCTGACCTGTAGACACCTGAGACACCTGTCTGACCTGTAGACAACTGAGACACCTGCCTGACCTGTAGACAACTGAGACACATGTCTGACCTGTAGACAACTGAGACACCTGTCTGACCTGAAGACAACTGAGACACATGTCTGACCTGTAGACAAATGGGCCACCTGTCTGACCTGTAGACAACTGAGACACCTGTCTGACCTGTAGACAACTGAGACACATGTCTGACCTGAAGACAACTGATACACCTGTCTGACCTGTAGACAACTGGGCCACCTGTCTGACCTGTAGACAACTGAGACACCTGTCTGACCTGAAGACAACTGAGACACATGTCTGACCTGAAGACAACTGGGCCACCTGTCTGACCTGTAGACAACTGAGACACCTGTCTGACCTGTAGACAACTGAGACACATGTCTGACCTGAAGACAACTGGGCCACCTGTCAGACCTGTAGACAACTGAGACACCTGTCTGACCTGTAGACAACTGAGACACATGTCTGACCTGTAGATGAATATTCGTCATGACTATATTCTCCCCACAACTTATGGCGATCCCATGGCTTTGTCGTGCATATTTAAACTGTCAGGAACTTCTGCGTGAACGGGAGTACACAATAAACTCGTCGCTTCTTGTCTCGGAATGAATATATACATATACCTATAGTGAATAATATCTCTACGTAAACAGGCAATATTCAGAACGTAAAATTATCCAGTATGCTGATCTAGGAAATAAGCACATTGAGTGACGTGACCTTTAATGGGAGATATACACACCGGACCATGTATGAAGCTGTTCCTTCAAACTAGTTAACAGAAAAGGCCGGGTGATTTCGTCTTGTCTACTCGGCGTCGTGTTTGTCGGGAGCTATACTGTTCATGGACGATTCAAAACCTGGATCAGGTGACCAGCTGTTATATCCCATAGCTGCTTATTGACTAATAGTATCCATAAACAACAAGACAAACAAATCAGAACAATACTAATTAAACCTCGAACTATCATTAATTAGGTGTTTGAACAGGCGAGATCGAAACGCTTTTCAATAAAGCAGACATTACGATACTCGTAACGTACAATACTGTGATTACTGCTAGCTTAACGACTGAGCAGAACTTGTCAATTGATTAATACTCTTGCATATGTTACACTCAATTGCATGCATCATTTCAGTTTATTCACGTAATAATAGACTTTATTTTATTAAAAACAAAACATGTAAACAATTCCAATTTCAATTTCGTGTTTGGGCAGAACAATTACCTGACCATTGCGAGAAATGAGCAAGCAGGTAGCCCATACTGTGAAATATTTGGAGAATTATTTTTCATTCACAACTATTGCCCATTGCAACACACACCACTTTTTGAGGACCCGGTGTCGACATGTCTGTGTGAGCGATCGGAATGTGTCGCCAGTGAACTGAACTTACCTCCGCAGGAATTCCCCTAAATAAACAACTACATTCAAGTAAACTTGCCTCTTTCTTTACCAGTTCTTATAAATGTAGCATCAACATTGCAAATTTACCTTAAAACTTAAGTTAGCATCCTCCCGCTCGGTAAATATCCACATTGAAGGTAGCTTGAACGGGTTGTTCGTTTCGGTGTCTATTTCCAGGTCAACAGACCTGTCACTCCAGCTCTTGAGCAAAACATACTTGTCGCCTCCTCTCAACGGGCGCAGCAATGCGTGCATACAGTTGGTCCGCGTCAGGACGGATAATCCTGTTCGGGCGATTGAACACTGTCACCGGCAGTGACTAACTGTAGATTTTTACCTAAGGTTGACACATCTGACATTTCGAGATTTCAGATTCAAAGTAGGGAAGTATAGTTAAACATTTCTCATTGTTCACTTAACATAATTACACTGTACAGCAATGTAGGTGATTTTAAAACAGAACATGGCGGTGCAATAAACCAGTTTCATATGATAATAAAAGACCGACCCGTGAAAATACGGGATAGAATAGCCACAGCATCTTAAACTGTCTCACAAGACACATAAACACATGACAAAATTAGAACTTGTGCACAAATTTCAAACTCTTAAAAGTCAAATCAATCATCAGAGCAAGTTAGATCAACTGAAAAACAAAGTGTCTATACGATAAGAAGTAAAGGACTCATGCTAAATGAGGTGAAATGGGGTTTAACGTCGCGTCCAGGATTATTGCGCTTATATAGCGACGTGCATGCACGTGTATGTGTGTGTGGCTGCTTGTACTAGTCCGGACTGATGCTGATATATAGTGCTAGCACTCTGAGATATCATGCCGCAGTTTAACATGGAAACCCCACTCAGACACAGTATACTGACTCCGAGCCGACCAGTCCTTGTTTTAGCCCTTTAATGCGGAGCGCCAGACAGGGTAACAACAAGTACCATCTTTTAACGTCTTTTGGTATGACGTGGCCGGGGATCGAACCCCGGACCTTCCGCTCTCCGGGCGGACGCTTGCTAAATGACACTGGTGATGCAGACTTAGGAAACATGCTTGAAGAGTAGAGTTCTGAGATACAGAAAAGCTGTCTTGATGAACTTTCTCTGCAAAGATCATTCTGCAGTGCTCCAGATAAGCTGTGTATCTGCGTAAAATACGCATCAGAAATGCAGAAATACGCAGTAAAATAAAATCAAAGCGTATCAAAAACGCAACGAACATTACAGATACGCTACAAAAATAAAACTTGTGCGTATCATCAAAATATTGTGAAGTAACCCTGCGTATTCGATTATAGCGAATCAGCAACTTATTTTGAAATTATAAACGGGCATTCCGAAAACCTTGTAAAACTCCACGATGACAGTTACATCATGATCATTTGCCATTACACTTTCTTGTGGAAGTATTGTGGTATTTGTGAGTGCTATAACGCTCTCTAACCGACATGACACCAGTTAGATGAATAGTGTTGTTAAATATTTAACTTGAATACCCACATGTGTAAAAACTAGTGGGTTACAGAAATTTGAATACCCAGATAGAATTACTGATACCCAATGATTTTTAAAATGCATGGGTAAAATACCCACATCACCAAAAACTTATCTGGAGCTCTGATTCTGGGAATACCAAGTGAAGTAAGCTAAGTTAAATGACAACTGTCGATGAGATGGCATCCTATGGTCATCAAATGGTGTCTATATTTGGGGAGTAAAAGCAGAAAAAACTATGATGCTGCACGGAATACACGTTTCATAAAGTTGTCAAGCAGGAGAACTCTCTTTGACTATTCTCATTCCTTGCCCAGCATTCTTTGATTCCATCCTCAGTATGCTAAGCACCTGATGACTGAAGCAAAGTCTTTAGGCATGTTAAATCCTTAGTCGGCATTGCAGGACGAAGTGAAAATATCCGAAGGACTCATTTATGACAGGTCCTCGGGTGAATAGGTTGGCTATGTGGACCTTGATCAAACTGGCAATGACCTTCCACGATTAGAAGAATTATTGAAGGACACACAATCTCAGCTGACCCGTACGATGCTGGTTATAGTGATTCCTGGGATTGTAGCAGACTTCGGGTATCCATATATGCCGCTCGGTATATGGTCTCTGCGCCACGGGTATGAGAAAGAAGGCTTGTTATCGTCCATTTACACACCACTAATAAATATTTCAAGTTTTTCGAACATTTCCAGTGAGCCAAAAAGGACACTCCCCTAACTCGTCTTTTCAAGCTCTGCAATAACCAAATGCCGTCCGTTACGATCCGGGGTAGAATAGGTCTTCAGCAACCCATGCTTGCCCTAAAAGGCGACTGTATGCTTGTCGTGAGAGCCGATTAACGGGATCGGGTGGTCAGGCTCGCTGACTTGGTTGATATAAGGGTAACGCTATTTTTCAGGGCATTATCATTTGCTGAAGCCCGAGGTCTTCCATTAACTTGAAAAGACCGAGGGCTTCTGCAAAGGATAATGCCCTGAAAAATAGCGTTACCGTTATTATAGCTAAAATGGATGTCGATTTTGAAACATTTACTGCAATCAACACGAATATCACTGACCCACTTTTACAAATATGGAAACGTCATAGAACAAACCAGATGACGTCACTATTGAACGTTACGTCACCTATCCCTGTCCTATGACGTCACCTAACAACGGGCGTGATAATGGCGGGTCGTCAAGTAATATGAGGGCATTATCAAGTTACAGTGGCCCTCTCATTTCTGATAACAAATTAACATGCAGGCGTTTTTATGATAATTCTATCCATTTTAGCTATAATGCATGTCATCCTATCCCAATTGCGTGGATCGATGCTCATGACGTCAATCACACGACTGTCTGGTCCAGACTCGATTATTTACAGACCGCCGTCATATAGTGGAATATTGCTGAGAGCGTCGTTAAACAACAAACAAACAAACAATTCCCCGGTGGTTATTTTGGGGACAAGGCCTGGTGGTAATTAGATCCACGGTGCTTAATAATCTGACCAAACGTTGGGTAGGCTACTATTATATTCTTGGGGATATGTATTTGTAGACAGCTAGAGCACACAATTTCATAATAAATAATATCTCCCAAAATATTCCAACATTTGTTGTTCTGTTGTCACTGGTATTTTTGGGATATTAATTTTCAGACATTCAATTGACACCGGATATACCATATATTTCCTAGATTAGACAGTGTGTCACGAATAAACGGCTGGGTCTCCATTAAACGCCAGGAAGTGTTTATGCACGGAATTCCCCTATTATAATTATCTGTACATAAAACACGAGAATATACTAGTATTTAAGAGGAAATGGTACCCCGCGTTAACAGTAGCATCTGATAATAGCTACACGAACTGACGTTATGATATTTATTAAAAAACTTTAGTTTCGACTGATGATTTCATTTGCATCTGATTTTTTGTAGTTTTGCATCAGAGACAATCAATTGATATACCGGAAGGTTAATAATAATATATCTGAATGTTTTGTAAGAAAGAAAGATGTGCCAACAATTAAAATATTATGTGTATATTTATCTAATATTATTTTGTACTCATATAACATGGTCCATATGCATTAATATGACCATGTATTTGAATAAAGAACGTGGATGTTCAAAGGGACGCAACTCCGCTCGACAATCTTTGGGAGAGTTCAGTGAACCTTCCACAGTCAAATGTGATGGCGGAACGCTAAACTTTTGTGCAAGCCGTTTCTCGGTTTGTTTTTGACAACATCGACATACAAAGAGCAAACAAAGGTGAAACGTATGACAGGTAACGTAATTATTGCACATGATAGCAACACTTTACTAAAATGGCTTAGACATTGACGTATTTTCTGATTGTAAATATCGCGTTTCTCCCAACACGCACTTCCGGTCGAACACAATGGGTGTTTTTCAATAATGTGTCATTTTCTTCTTGGATTTTGAATTTTCCCAATAAGTTGTAAATGGATTTTAGAATGATTATCATATGCTATATTATGTTTGAATTATCTTGGAATCGCAATGTTATAAAATGTAGTTTGTGAAGTATTTTGAATGTAAACAAAGTAAAATGTTTCGAATTCTCCATAGGCCTAGGAGTAAAATCAGCGTTCATATCAGTAACTTACAGTTAGAGGAGGCTGGTTCTTACTCAGTTGTTATTCGCCGAAGGAACTATTCAGACTGACATCAGTGACAGGCAGAGCCTATTGAATAATTAAACTCGATTTTATGATTTCATGATAACACATGAATTATTTAGAATGCAGAACTTTTGCTTCCGCCAATGTTTAGGCCTATAACATCAGTTAGTCAAAGCCCTGCCATTTTGTAGTTCAGATCAGGCATGAAGATATAGATTAGGCCTAGATTAACCATTTTACATATTTCACCCTGAGTACAAATTAAGCAGCATAAACACAATAGATCTATATTTTATTTACAAATATAAAACAGATTCTGGAGAATGCAGAAATTGATGGAATCAGTGGATTTAGGCATGGGACATTTGATGTAACTAATAACAACAAACAAACTTGCATAGAAGGCCTCGTCTTTGAAAGAATTGTGAGTTTGTTTATTATTATTATTAGTTATTAATTACATGGTCCTGTGATTTAGGCTAGTGACCGCAAATATCGGTAGGCCTATATATATGGCCTCTGTTTTATGTTGAAGAATGCAAACTGCCCAAAACACAATACAATACATTATTTGACGTAATAAACGCCTTGATCTAATAAGCGCCCACGGCGAGATTTGCTGATATATTGGCTAGTGAACAATCCCAGTTAGCACCCCTTCCGACCCCTTTTCGCATATAATACGCACTCGTGTTATATATGCACCCTTTATTATTGGCAATAAAATTAAATTCTGGAAACATATATCTGTTGTACATAAACATTTCAGGCTGTCGGCATAAACCACGAAATTTGTCTTTCAAGAGCCCACTATTTCTAATTTTGAGAGAGCCCTGGGCGCTTATTACGTCGAATACGGTATTCAAGTTGGTGCCTTTTTTCCCTACCCCAATAACATTCTCAAATATCTAAATTCTTAGGTAGGTTTAAAATGTGAATTGTTAGTTATACCACAAATGTATCTGGTTAATGCAAACACCTATGAAACAGAACAAACCATTCTCTTATAGAATAGAGTACCTTTCACTGTAAAAGTTTTAATATGTTTTGGAGATTTAGCATATTTCCCCCCACTTCATTATTAGACTGACATTTAGTCCCAGAAATAAAGTTATCTTTTTTAAAAATATGTATCTACAAAATTAATAAAATATAATCCACATGGAGCCCAGATGAATGCTTTCTTCATTTCTCTCGGGTCTGTGAGACAGAGTAGATCTACTTTATCATGTTCACTGACAGACCCAAACAACTTAGTCAATGCAGGGATTAAATAGGATTCTTAGTGCCCTTGGTGGGCAAATTGAGAAAAAGTTTTTTTAAAATATAAAATCTTATTTTTTTTACTTTCAGGGGTTTTATAACAGGGGTATTTTTGGATGGCATTCAATGCAAGAAAATAAAACAAAACATTAAGACCTGGTTACCTAGACTACATGATATGGAAAGCCATAAATTTAGTTATCAGTATTATATAATAACATAAATTAGGAATTTTTTAATAACAGTTTCAGACCTTTTTATGATATCTGCTGAAGACCTGGAGCCAAGTGTCGGCCTCTGAGCAGATCTAGATAAATATCCCTGTAATGATATTTATCAAGAAAACCAAAATATCAAAATCTCACTGCAGTAATTTTGCTAGAATATTGCTGAGTGCGACATTAAACAACAAACAATCAAGCAAAAAATCGTGTAGGTTATGCAAATTTATTTGTGTTTTTCAGATTTTATTCCAGGAATCCCTGAAGTCAGGAGGGACATAAATGTATCACTTTTTAATATAAAATAATAATGACTGAATTTATATTGCATTGTGCCAAGTACCATTTCTTCTTGTAGCATGTAGGATTCATAATTTTGGGAAATATTACTGTTCTTTTGCTTCAGGAGAATTTAATTTTCTTAAGCATGTTAAGGCCACACTTTTTAAAATTTTATTTTTCATGAATTTTTTCCAGCTTTTCAACTCAAGGTCTTTTGAAATAAGATAAATGATAAATAGTTGTGTCAATCATTTATAGTTTTATAAAAAAGTCATTCTGCCATAGAGTTAGAAGTGTAGGTGTCCTCTTGAATCACTTTTTGTAATGTAGACATGGAATTTATATATAACATTTCATGTTGTCTAAGAGGCTCTATATAAACATGATTACTAGCAGGAGAGGGGCGGTCTGGTAGCCTAGTGGTTTAAGCGTTCACTCGTCACGCCGAAGACCCGGGTTCAATTCTCGACATGGGTACAATGTGTGAAACCCATTTCTGGTGTCCCCTGCCGTGAATTTGCTGGAATATTGCATAAAGCAGCATAAAAACCATACTCACTCACTACCAGCGGGTGACATAATTAAAATACATATTTTTGTGTTTGATTTATTTCTCTTCCTGCTGGGTCTGTGAAACAAAAAATGTGTGTGGCCTGAGTAGGCAGAAGATAAAAACATGGTCAGAATGTCAATGTAGCTGTCAATTTTGAGATAGAAGATTATATTGTGGATTTCTGTTTGTTGGGAGTGGGTGTGTGGGACTATAGAGTGACAAGTGGATATGTAAAAGAAATGATATATTTGGACTTGCTTAATTTGTTTGTTTAATGTTGTGACAAAAAAAATGTTACACTGTATTTGAGTCGAGAAAGAAACTCAGTATTGACATGTTACCTTGGTTACCTTCCAGATGGACGAGTTTGCTTGTTCAGCACTTGAAGGTCAAGGTCACCGGAAAAGTGAAAGGGAGAGAAAAAAGAAAAGGTCATTTTCACCTGACCTTGACCTTGACCTGCTATCAACAAAGGTCAGAGCAGGGCAGGCAGTGAAGAAGAAGAAGAAAAAGACAATCTCAGGATCGTCCTTTGCACCTGATCGACCGTATGACAAATTGCCAAATGGTAAGTCATTTGTATTGCACTGATTAAGTGTTGTATTATAGGACAGTTAGGACTTAGATCCTTTTCCACTTACAAGAATCGCCAGATTTGACAGTTTTAGACATCTTTAGAAAAGGGTCATGAAGGTAAATGAAAGTATTCTTATAACTGACCAGTCTTGTGGCTTCCTTAAGGCCCCTTTACACAGGGCTGTGACCTTTGGGCCACCTTTGGACAATCAAAACTGGCCAGGACCCTCAATGGTCGCCTAAACCCAGAAAATCATGTTTCTATGTAACTGCTCCAGCAGTTGTTCAGCAGTAACTGCTCGAGTTGTTCAGCGTCTGCAACCACAATGAAACACTGCAGGTACAAACCCTCTATTTATAGGCAGGCTGAGGAGGCACTACAGGTAGCTCAAAGGAGGCACTACAGGTAGCTCAAAGGAGGCAGAAAAGTGGCAGAAGCATTGCCATGGTGTCTCAAGGGTTGCCGTGGTTGCCAAATGGAGGCACGGCGGTCGCCACAGTCATCATTCAATGTCATCGTTCAAAGGAGATACAAGGGAGGCAGAAGCATGGCCTAGATTGACAGGAAAATTTGCAGCAGAACGCATCAATTACCTGGCAACCATTGGGCGACCACTGTGCCTTCATCTGCAACAACGGCAATGCTTGTGCCTCCTTTGTGCCTCCTTTGAGCCACCTTTGAGCAACCAACCTCCTCGGCATCCTTTGTGTGACTGTTTTGAACATGTTCAAATATTCACGGTGACCATGGCGTCCATGGCGATGTCTGAACCTCCTGTGTACCACCTTGGAACGACCTAGGCAACCGTTCTGATTCCTTTGAGCCTCCAACGACGACCTAGCAAATTTTTTGGTTGCACACAGGAGGCACAAAGGTCGCCATCCTGTGTTAAACCCCCTTTAAGCACCTGCAAGTTTATAATTTGATCACAGTACCAGAAGTATGGAGTTAAAAAGACAATTTCAAGGAGCAAAATCAAGCAGAGCACATCTGTCATGTTTATCTGGGACTAAACATGTTTTCAAACAATGTTTTCGACCACAATTTCTTTTTTTAAAGACATTTCTTCATGGATTATCTAGGTGATGGGGTTATGTTCAGTATTATTGTTTTTATACAGCAACATGCATGTGTGCATGGCTGCTTGTACTAGTCTAGACTTATGCCGGTTTTATAGTGCCAGTCCACTGAGATGCCATTCCGCAGTTTAAGATGAAAACCCACTCAGACACAGTATACTGACTCCAAGCCGACCAGTCTTTATTATTCCCTTAATGCAGGGTAATGACAATTGCCATCTTTTAGCATTATTTGGGATGAGGCAGCCAGGGGATTTGAACCATAACCTTCCACTGTCCAGGCAGACGTTTAATCCACCAGAACACAGAGGTGGTCTCGCTTTATGATGAGAATTCCAGTATTTTCTGATACAAATGATTCCCTTTTGCAAAAATCCCAAGCTTTTGTCATGTAGCTCGAATATTGCCGAGTCCAATGTTAAACAACAAAACAGACAAAAGGCACAATGCACTTCCATGTGCAGCATACGCTGGTGATAATCAGTGTGCTCTAACTTTGTAGGGATGCCGTTTTCCTGTGACCTGTGCAAGACTTCCTACGTCTGTAACCCGCTGATGTCAAAGCGAGGCTCTCGAGTGAAGCGTAGCAAACACATGCCGAGTCCGAGAATCCACATCGACCCGACCACAGGGAAGACTCTCCTGCTTTGTAACGCTTGTGGTGAGAGGACATTGTGCAATTTCTAGTCTTTCGCATTTAGCTCACCAAAGGTCTGTGTTAGCTTATGTCATGGCCTGGTTGCACTGTTTGGACACATGTGATGTACCTGTGTACTACTAGACTCAGGATTGTTCATGGTGTTAAGATGCAAAATGTTTTAAAAAAAAAAAAAAAAATAATAATGAAATTGTGAAAAATATTTCAGAATCTTCCGAAAGAAAGCAACAAGGGGTACATGTGGTTTTTATGCATCCCTCGCCTCCAGTTCGTGGTATAAAAACCTAATAATTTCATGCTATAAAGTTTACACTGTTTCTTTCCTGCTGATTGGCTGAAGGGGAAGTCATGTGGTCTGATATTTGGAGTACACACACCTGTGAAGGAGATAAAAGTCCACACGATGATGTTCTTTTTACTCCCTGCATTTATCAGCAATATAATTAATTTAGTATTTTGCCTGGTCTTGTAACATTTCATCTGACTAAAAAATAAATAAATGCTTTGGTTCTGGTGTTTAATGTCGTCCAGCTGCTAGATGAAACAAAATGGATTGTCCTTATTGTGAATTGGATTTGGAATTGCTATCTATGACTACTAATAACGCAGGTGAAGAAAATGAATTCTGTAAAATTACTGAGGTGAACAAAATTGATTTATTAAGAGATACTGACTTTAAAAGCGCTGGTTAATCTAGCAAGCTCGGAGGTTCACACAGTTTAACCTAAATCGTTCACACTTCAATGAACCCATCCAAGCTGACGTTCAATTCTTAAACAAGGGACTCATGAACAGAAAAAGTCACACATACCCTGAGTGATACTGCTTCACTTTATGATATTGACAAGATATGTGTCATCAAGAGTTTCATCTTTATGAAATTGGAAATATTTAATATTTATTTGTGAATTGACCTTGAACTACCCTGCTTGTATTTGTAGGGTTAGCTCTGGATCGTCCAAAGAAACCAAAGAAGCTGAAACCTCTACCCTCTCAGGAGGAGAAAGACAAGTATCTGCTGGAGGCCAAACTGTTCGCATCAACCCTCGCAGCAGAACTAAATGTACCTGAAGGTAGGTGCCCTAAAACCCAGTCAGTCTCCAAGGGGATGCAATGATGATGATGATTAGGATGATGAGGATGTCAGGGTTTGAAAGTCCTTGTACTTCAGAAATACATGACGAGTGCGAACCACTCATGGTTTATTCTCCCTGCAGTGTTTTATTGTATGATAAACAACAACCATGAGTCGTTTATTTCTTGTATGAGATATTTCCCGCACATTGTCACAATCCTCACATCAATTACATGTACCTTTTCTCCCAACACCGATTGTCATATCTTTTCCACTTTTGGATGTGACCTTCCGGCTATCGTCCAATTTACGACGTCATCACGTTGCAAGCGCATGTTCGAATCTCCAGAAATGACGTCTTGATAGAACAGTGATTCCGCGACAAGTCTGACCCCAATAACCACAAATATGATATGTAAACCGTAGTCAATTTTACTTTACCATCCAGATGTTTTTTCAACATGTTGTCTTGGTAACATTTTAAAAAAACAATTTGTCATGTAACCCAGTGCACAGGGTTTAACCTTGGTTACTGCAACGACTGGAGCACGTCATGGACTCTTGGATCAAATATGAAATCCGTGTGCTGTATGACTATTGACAGAAATAGGTTCTGTTGTTAGGTACAGAAATCTGACATGGGCTGTTCTAACACTGATTGTATTTCTTATGAGAATGAAAGAAGAGAAATATCAGAGTAGTCTTTGATACATTCTAACACCCTTTTGCATCTAATGTTTCAGATTAATTCAAATGACAACATGTCTGATTTCCATCCTGTATTTCACAGCGGAGGTTCTCTACTGCCCTAGTTTCAAGATGGCAGCCTGCAAGTGTCTTCAGGCCTACATTGAAGCTGATGGTGAGATTTAAAAATTCACTGTAGGGGCCCAGATATGGCAGAGTTACCTCCCCTAGGTTTGCCAGAAATGATTTGGCTTTGAAACCCAAGTTTTCATGGAGTCTGTTTCTAGGTTTGTCAGCACCATACCCGTGTTCGTAGGTTTCACAAAAATGGTAAATGTCTAAGACCTGCATCACTTTCCTCCCGCATCAAGCTGACACACATGATATAACTTATCTTCCCGAGGCAAGAGAGTTAACTGACTGTAAAAGTCCAGTTTCCACCCTTCCCGAACTAGGCTGGAATTCCTGGGCCCAATCGTAGCGCCACCAGTGGCTATTATGAGTTATGTCCCTTCTAAGGCTCTCCTATGGACCGATCAGATTCCACCTCTCGTATCACTTGTATTTGATTCACATAAAATGGCGATCTGATTGATAATCAAGATCTATATTGTGATAAAACGGATCTTACATCGCGAAGTGCATCAAATCACGTGAACACCTTGATTAAGATTTGGAAAATATCTGTTGACACCAAAGTTGGTGGTGGACATGCTTTGCAAATCCTGCAATCGACCAAAATCTCCATGACAGTTTACAAACTGGATTTCGATTTCACTGCATGATTTTGATTGGACTATGCATAGACTCGTTAGTCCAGCCAAAATGTAACACCATAATACCAGCCTAGTTCGGCAAGGGTGGAAACTGGACTACCAAACGCCATCTTGTTTTCTAGCAGACGTCTCAACTTTCATCATGTGACAGTTCAACACTGATCATGTGACGAGTCAATATTCGAGGTCTGTGTCCGTCAAATTATTTGGAGGTCTACATTGAAATGTATTGTTTCGTCACATGGTACGGATTAACCAATGGAATTGCAAGATTCCTAAAAGAGGTATGACATGAACATGTCATGAACATCCAACTTCATGTATTTATTCTGTGATCTGCGTGTGTAGGTAACAAAGATGACATGAGGAAGCGAGGACTTGAGTTGACAGAGTTACACAAGGAAGCCAAACGACTCAGTGCCTTGAAGTTCTATGATACCGAGAAGTTGTCCGAGTCTGGCAGGAAAGGAAAGAGGTAGGATACTTGATTCAAACAGAGGTTCAAGCCTTGAAAAGACCTCTAATTTGAAAATGAAAAAAAACTTCAAAATGTTTTCATTCATGAAGTATTCTTAAGCATATCTAGAAAAGGACAAAATATATATACTCCAGTGCAGTGTGTTAAATAAAACAATTTGCAGGACCCACAGACTTTAGAAGCTGCAGGCCCTGACTAAACTCTTCAGGCCCTCATTTAAAAATCTGACTGCAGCTCATTGTAACAAATATATCAACACATAAATTATCTACATGCGGTAAGAACCCTTACAATTTGATCTGATCCGACATGAGATCTACCTGGCTCAGGCTTCGGAAGGCGCTTATTTCGAACACTGCTCCAGTGTGAAAGTCGATGTTACCATAACTCCCTAGTGCTTTTGACTTTGAGACTTTGTAGAAATGCTCTGCTCAAAAGTTCCAACCCTTTTCTGTTATGGCGAGACCACCTCCGCCTCCGTGGTCCGTGGTAGAGTGTCAGCCCAGAGAGCAAAAGGTTGTGGGTTTGATCCCTGGCCGCGTCATACCAAACGATATTGACTGATGGTACTTGTTCTTACCCTGTCTGGCGCTTGGCATAAAGGGGCTAAACAAGGACTGGTCGGCTCGGAGTCAGTATACTGTGTCTGAATGATGTATTTATGTTAAACTGCGGCATTGTATCTCAGTGACCTTGCACTATAAAATCGACATTGGTCCAGACCAGTACAAGCATCCACAGGCACACACAGGGTGGCTTCCACACATCACAGGTTTATCTATATCTGCTCCGAGGCCAATATGCGACTGTCTTCCCGAGGCAGGAGTGATCCGACTATAAATGTCCAGTTTCCACCATTGCCGAACTAGGTTTGAATTATTGAGTTGCATTATGCATAGTCCTATCAAAATCTTGGGATGAAATGGACATCCGGTTTGTAAATTGCCATAAGTCGCTTCTTACGACAAGCATATTCGCCTTTTACAGCAAGCATTGGTTGCTGAATAGCTATTCTACCCTGGGTCTTCGTGATGTGAAAGTACCTCAGAAAATGATAACATTTTTTCCCATGTCTACTAAAGGCACTTAGTTAAAATTGCTAGATAAATCTCTGGGCATGGTTTAAAATTGCTAGATAAATCTCTTGTCATGGTTAAACAATCAACAAACACAATGTTATTTGTAGAGCCAAAAATATTGGGCTAGGCAATGGTCAGAAGAAGTCTGCAGCGTATGAGATGTTTGTGTTGGAGAAGAGGGAGGTGCTGCGCAGGACGATGTCGCTGTGTGAGAGGGCCACGCAGAAGGTACTGCGCTATTCCAACAACTTCCTGCATAAGAAGCTCAAGACAGAGGAGGTACAGATGTCAGTCTGAGGCAGTGGGTGGGTGAGTGAGTGAGTGGGTGAGTGAGTGGGTGGGTGGGTGAGTGAGTGAGTGAGTGAGTGAGTGAGTGAGTGAGTGGATGGATGGGTGGGTGAGTGGGTGGGTGGGAGTGGGTGGGTGTGTGAGTGAGTGATTGGTGGGTGTGAGTGGGTGGGTGTGTGGGTGGGCGGCTGGGCGGGTGAGTGAGTGGGTATGGGTGAGTGAGTGAGTGGGTGGGTGAGTGATTTGGTATGGGTGAGTGAGTGAGTGAGTGAGTGGGTATGGGTGAGTGAGTGAGTGAGTGAGTATGGGTGAGTGAGTGAGTGGGTGGGTATGGGTGAGTGAGTGGGTATGGGTGAGTGAGTGGGTATGGGTGAGTGAGTGGGTATGGGTGAGTGAGTGAGTGAGTGGGTATGGGTGAGTGAGTGAGTGAGTGGGTATGGGTGAGTGAGTGAGTGTGCGGGTGGGTGGGTGCTTGGGTGGCAGGGTGAGTGAGTGAGTGAGTATGGGTGAGTGCGTGAGTGAGTGAGTATGGGTGAGTGAGTGAGTGATTTGGTATGGGTGAGTGAGTGAGTGAGTGGGTATGGGTGAGTGAGTGAGTGAGTGGGTATGGGTGAGTGAGTGGGTATGGGTGAGTGAGTGAGTGAGTGGGTATGGGTGAGTGAGTGAGTGAGTGGGTATGGGTGAGTGAGTGAGTGGGTGGGTGGGTGAGTGAGTGAGTGAGTGGGTATGGGTGAGTGAGTGAGTGAGTGGGTGGGTGAGTGAGTGAGTGAGTGGGTATGGGTGAGTGAGTGAGTGTGCGGGTGGGTGGGTGCTTGGGTGGCAGGGTGAGTGAGTGAGTGAGTATGGGTGAGTGCGTGAGTGAGTGAGTATGGGTGAGTGAGTGAGTGATTTGGTATGGGTGAGTGAGTGAGTGAGTGGGTATGGGTGAGTGAGTGAGTGAGTGGGTATGGGTGAGTGAGTGGGTATGGGTGAGTGAGTGAGTGAGTGGGTATGGGTGAGTGAGTGAGTGAGTGGGTATGGGTGAGTGAGTGAGTGAGTGGGTGGGTGAGTGAGTGAGTGAGTGGGTATGGGTGAGTGAGTGAGTGAGTGGGTGGGTGGGTGCTTGGGTGGCAGGGTGAGTGAGTGAGTGAGTATGGGTGAGTGCGTGAGTGAGTGAGTATGGGTGAGTGAGTGAGTGATTTGGTATGGGTGAGTGAGTGAGTGAGTGGGTATGGGTGAGTGAGTGAGTGAGTGGGTATGGGTGAGTGAGTGGGTATGGGTGAGTGAGTGAGTGAGTGGGTATGGGTGAGTGAGTGAGTGAGTGGGTATGGGTGAGTGAGTGAGTGGGTGGGTGGGTGCTTGGGTGGCAGGGTGAGTGAGTGAGTTTATGAATGGGACATAACTTGTTTATGCCACTGGTGGCATTACAATTGAGCCAGGAAATATCAGCCTAGTTTGACAAGGGAGGAACTGGACTTTTACAGACGGTTATCTCCCTTGTCTTGGGAAGACGTCGCCATGCCTATCTGTTCTATCTCAGCACAATCAATCACACTGTAAGTACAGGGTCTTCAGTGCTTCCTGTAAACAAGGACTCACCTCTACTAACCTGAGCTTCTTGTTCGAAGATCATTTGGTGTTACGAACCTGTTATATAGGTCCAATATTCACTCACTTCAATACCCTTGCCCTTTAGAGAGGATGTCGAGCTCAGAGGGTGAAGGGAAAGGCCGCATTAGGACAGCTGCGATCTCTGATGGACCTGCATACAGAAAAGTGTTGCATTGACAACTGTGTCAGAGTGAGTTTGTAGTGCAGTTCAGTTTGTCGACCCCAGTCTCTCCTGGTTTTGGTCGTTATTTTTCTTCTGGCCCGTGAAGATTCCAGGGTAGAATAGGTCTTCAGCAACCCATACATGCCGTAAAAGGCGACTAACAGGATCGGGTGGTCAGGCTCGGTGACTTGGTTGACACATGTCATCGATCCCAATTGCGTGGATCGATTCTCATGATATCAATCACTGGATTGTCTGGTCCAGACTCGATTATTTTACAAACCGCCGTCATTTAGCTGGAATATTGCTTAGTGCGGCGTTAAACAACAAACACACAAACAAAACTATTTGTCTTCTGTGGAGGTTCCTGGAAACTTGGTCCATCTGCACCTCCTCCAAATGCAGGAATTGTCTTTTACTTGTTGCAGAGTGTCTACCCTGGGGATGAGTTAGCTTATCAAAGAGATACTTATCAAGACCGAGCTATTTTCTCCAGAGAAGGGGCCTTTTGTGTGTATAATGTTCACATTTAATCATTATTTTTGATGACATGAAGCGGCCGAAGTGCCTATTTTTTCTTAAGGCTTTATAGGACTCTTTTTTATACTTTATATTCTCTACTATACGAACAAACAAAGTTCTAATGTGCCCCCATGATGGGGGATAGTGACAATGCTGTTTTCTTGTTGATAATGGAGTTCCTAATTAAATAATAATATACTTTTTATAGGACATTTTAACCAATTTAAATGTTAACATGTTGTTGTTGTTGGTTTGTTGTTAAAAGCCACACATAGCAATATTCCAGCTATATGACGGCGGTCTGTAAATAATTGAGTCTGAACCAGACAATCCAGTGATTGATATCATGAGCATCAATCCACACAATTTGGATCGATGACATGCATCAACCAAGTCAGCGATCCTGACCACCTGATCCCGTTAGCCGCCTCTCGCGACAAGCATAGTCGCCTTTTACGGCAAGTTATGGGTTACTAAAGACCTTTTCTACCCTGGATCTTCATGGGGCAAATGTTAACATGTAATGTTTAAGTGTATAATATCAAACTTATTCTATGGTCATTAAATGCACATGTACTACGGAAGTCTTTTAGGGCCATTTTTGTTTTTGACACTATCTTGAAATTTCAAGATACTAAGTTGAAATTTCTAGATAATTATCTTGAAATTTCAACTTAGTATGTGTCTTGAAATTTCAACATGACATCTTGAAATTTCAAGTAAAAAACCAAAAAACGAAATGGCCCTAGAAGGCTTCCAGACACATAACCACATCCACTTGTACTTTTTCTGCCTCATTACCTGGTTCCAACTGCAGTTTATTTAAAAAGGGAGATCTTTGTGGCCTTAAGTGTAAAGGATACTCCTTAAACCATCACCTGTGCTAATGACGAGGTTATTGATGAAGATTAATGTGGATTAAAGAACTCTTTGCTACTGGTTTAAATTTGGCATTGCAATTTCTTACTTAATCTCTGTACATCTTCAATTGTTGATTGCTTATTGGAATATTTGTGTACTGATGACTGAAGAAGTTCTGACCAGAGCTACAGATAAGCTGTGTATTTGCGTAAAATACCCCCAACTATTCAAAACCTATTTACTGTCAATTAACTTGCGTACAGAAACAGATGCATTAAATGAAAAACTCAAATGTATAAAAACAGCACTCCTAAATACCCAATAAAGCTTTTTCAGCATCATGCAAAGGAGCTTATTTTTTAAACACAGTTATAAGCCTATATTTAAAATCGTATATACATCTGAAACATTATTCTTTTATTTAAAAAATCTCGAAATGCTTGCTCATTTGGTAAAAATACAATAGAGTGAAAAAATATTGGTTACCCAATGAAAAGTGAAGATCCAGGGTAGAATAGGTCTTCAGCAACCCATGCTTGCTGTGAAAGGCGATGCTTGTCGTAAGAGGCGACTAACAGGATCGGCTGGTCAGGCTCGCCTACTTGGTTGATGCATGTCATCAATCCCAATTGTGTTCATCCAACAAACCAACCTACTTCGGCCAAATAAATCTAGTCATTTTAGTCCTGTTGTGGTTCTTAATTTGTCCTGTTATCAGAAATGTCTGGGTCCAATGCCATTTCTGCTGGACTAATATGGTTACGAGGTGTATGTCTATACTCTATAGCTGTATCAGACAATAACTAGGGGGCTAAGTGGTCAAGTGGTCAAAAGCTCTATTTCTAACTAAAGATCTAGCATTTTTCCAACTATGTCTTCCCGTTATCAGGTAACTAATGTTTGAATCTGGCAGTAACTGACCATGTCATTTGAAACAGCCACCTTCTCCCGGACATATTTGTTCTGGCTCGTTACAGTCTGACTGTCACAGTTCTTCTCGACGCTTTCCTTGATTGACAGGTCCTATGAACATTGATTTGATCCTACTCTCCTTTGATTGGCTACTGACTTTGTAGGCGTGTCAAGTTATGTGCATGAATTAAACAATTCATTTTTGTCTGCTTGTCATTTTTGTCTGCTTTGATATATACACCTCTTTTTGTTTAAACTATTGTAGATAAAACATGTTTTCATTGTCAGATTTAATTATAAGCATTGACTGTGTATTTTTTTTCGGTTCATTTAGGTATGAATCGGAAAACCCATGTGCAAAATTTTGTAAGAATCCGCTACTTCTAATATGCATATTGAATACAATTTGCGAATCTTTTGAAGTGTATATTATATTTCCCACGTGTGTTGTGTCAGATGGCCTTGACCCACCATCGCCTGCTGCTGCAGTGGAGGGAGCGAGCGACATCAGGACAACAGGAAGCCAGGAGGGTCTTGGCGGAAATGTTAACGCCCTCTGGTGAGACTTTAAATGTTTAGGACAACCTCCCTTGTCTAGTGGTAGCATGTTGCCTGGAGAGCGGAAGGTTGGGGGTTCGATCCCCGGCCGCGTCATACCAAAAGACCTTACAAGATGGTACTTGTTGTTATCCTGCCTGGGGCTTGGCATTAAGGGGCATGGTGGGTCCCGTAGCATGCTTAGGGGGTCCCAGACATGAGAATAAGGTGTCCCAGGGTGACGACGGTACCAGCCTCATATGAAACATGAAGTACCTGTGAACACGGTGAAGCTTATGCTATGTATGGATGGATCTTACCCTGGCTGAAGGTTCTTGTTGTTACCCTGCCTGATGCTTGACATCATGGGGACAAAACAAGGACTGGTTGGTTTGGAGTCAGTATACTGTGTCTGGATGGGTATCCATATCCGTATCGCACTGTAAAACTAGTCCAGACTAGTTCAAGCACCCTCACAAACACAATCCTCTCTAATTTGGTAAACCTACACTAACTCCCGTCGTTCTCGTGATCTCAAATTACTGCCCTTGATTTTCATTGACATTTTATCTTCCAATCAAACGTCAAGATAAGGAAAAAGAACATGGGTAAGGGAGGTCTTGGCACCGCCAATTTTAATGAACATGACATCCTTTCCATCAAAAACAGGGCTTTCTTTTGCATGTCAGACAGTTTTTCCGTGTTGAATTTCCCACAAAGTCTATTGTAATCAATAGAACTGACCGCCATGTTGTTGATATCGCCAAGCCAACATTAAGGCTGGTTTGTAACTCGCATTCTGATGAAACTCAAGGGTGGGTAATTTAAGATTGCACGAACCACGGGAATGGATCCTGGAGTTAGGGTAGATGTGCCATAATGGAAGCCCGGGAGATATAGAGGATGCACGAATCGATCGATGCTCATGATATCGATCACAGGTTTGTCTGGTCTGGACTCAATTATTTACAGACCGCCATCATATAGCTTGAATATTGCTGAGTGTGGCGTTAAACAAACAAATAAACAAACAAACTAACAAACAAACAAACCTCACATGCCTCATTGCCTGTGTGTTCAGGAGGAGTGAGGTCCAACTGCTACAAGTTCATCACCTGGGTGACTGGGTGCAGTGCCAGCACTATAGGGAAGGTCAACGACCAGATGAAGCAGACAGGCGGCGAGAGGGAGCCGCCCCAACATGGACTCCGAAAGTATTGGATGGAAAACCCACGGCGAATCTCCAGCGACTCTCTCAGTCAAACTCACAGTAAGGATCTATGTTTCATTCAAGTTCCATCCTTGTGGCCATGTTGAAAATACCACTTTGGTAGTAGATCCAGGGTATAATAGGTCTTCAGGAACCCATGCTTGCCGTAAAAGGAGGACCCGTGAAGATCCGTGGTAGAATAGATCTTTAGCAACCCATGCTTGCAAAAGGCGACTATTATGCTTATCGTAAGAGGCGACTAACGGGATCGGGTGGTCAGGCTCGCTGACTTGGTTGATCTATGCCATCAATCCCAATTGCATGGATTAATGCTCATGATGTCAATCACTGGATTGTAGGTCCACACTCGATTATATACAGATTGTCATCATGTAGCTGGAATAATGCTGAGTGTGGTGTTAAACAACGGACAAAACAGTAATAGGTCACCCTGGGTTCATTCTGGGTTAGAATAGGTCCCCAGCAAACTGTGCTGGGTGTAGGAGACAAAATGGACCAGTAAGCAGAAGCGGTGACTTGGTTGAAAGCATGTCGTCACACCCGTACAGCGAGTATCAATGATCGGCATAATGATCACTGGATTGAGTGGTCCTGATTTGTTTATTCTGAGGGCATCATCATATAGCTGGAATATTGCTGAGCAGCATTTTTAAGTAACGAACAAACACCACAAACGGTCATAGGCCACTGGACTGTTTGTGTATCACTCTATTGTTTGACACAGAGTGCTTTCTGTTATTGTGTGGACGTGTTTATCTTTGTATGATTTAAATCATTTCAGTCATAAGGGTAAGGCAATAATAGATCAAGTTTTTAGATTTTCATTCCCCTTAGTATCACCATCAAACACAAAACTCACTTGATTTTATTGAGACTACCAACAGAATAGACCCGTGAAGATCCGGGGTAGGTTAGGTCTTCAGCAACCCATGCTTGCCGTAAAAGGCGACTGTGCTTGTTGTAAAAGGTGACAAACGGGATCGAGAGGTCAGGCTCGCTGACTTGGTTGATTCATGTCATCGATTCCAATTGAGTGGATCGATGCTCATGATGTCAATCACTGAATTGTCTGGTTTACAGACCACCGTCATATAGCTGGAATATTGCTGAGTGCGCCGTTAAACAACAACCAACCAACCAACCAACCAATCAACAGAATAAGAATATCATTGCCCTATTTTTGTACTTGATGAAATGACTTGATGTCACCCATTCACATATTAATAAATCAAAAAATGTATTTATTGTGACTCAATAAGCGTGATAGGCTTAGATTTTTGTCCCAAGATTAAGGTGAAGTACAGGGTCACAATGCTGTCTATGTGTTGTCTGCTGAGTATTATGTATATTGGACTATTTTTATGCTGTTGTGATGTGAAGCATTCCATGAAGGCCAAATGCTACTTTATTTTAGATGACAGTATTGGTACGTCTAGTATGCTTGGATCTCCATCATGTCCGTCCGAGACGAGTCCTACCATCTCGGGAGGCAGCACTGTCACCTCTCCTGCCACTGTACAGCCACAGACACAACAAGGGAATGTGAGTAGACAATGTACTTCTAAACAGAAATAATCAACAATGTGAGTGGTTTAAATTGCGGGTCAAGGTTGTTGAAACTGAGAATAAAGGTCGTTGAAATTGAGGTCAAGGTCGTGGCAATTGAGGTCAAGGTCGTGTCAGTAGAGGTCATGGTAATTGAAATTGAGGGTCAAGGTTGTGGCAGTGAGGGTCAAGGTCGTAAACCTTTGTTTTGTGTGCAGAATGAAGTTCAGCAGCAGTTCATGCAGCAACAGGCGCAGCTGCTGAAGATGCTGGAGCAGAAGCTGATCGAGACGCAAATGATGCAACAGACCCTCATGCAGCAGATTGCCAGACCAGAGGTAATGCTTGATGCCGACCACTCACACAGACCAGTTGACCAACATTTCCTAATTGATTGTTAACTGTAATATGGAATCCGATTTTTTGAAGAGTGATCTAAGAATAGCAGCTACCTCTGCTAAGGGGCCAACCAGTATGTTTCAGAAAAAAATAATTTGTGCTCAATCTTTTTGCTAGCCATGCAGGATGTCCTGGAAAAACAATGTGTTGTGAATTGTTTATAAATTGATTGGCTCCTCCTTTCCTAGAAAAAAATTGGATGTTTTGAAGGAGTGAATCCCAAGGTTCCCGAGAATACTAAAGTTTTGGTGCCTAATAATCCAGTCGTTTCATGACAGATCCAGGGACAGTTGTGTACTTTGTGATAAGAGCATGAACTTGGCACAGTTGTAGGTTGTAACATTCCACCTGCAAACATTCAAAATGGAGGAATGAAATTCGGGTACTGTATTCAACGTAATAAGCGCCCTGCTCTAATAAGCGCCCACGGCTATATTTGCTAATATATTGGCTAGTGAACAATACCAATTAACCCCCCTTCCGATTGATCAATGTACACAACACTTATTTATTCGCGCATAATACGAACTCGTGTGTTATATGCACCCTTAATTATGGGCATTTAAATTCTCGAAAAATGTATCTCTCGTATATGAACATTTCAGGCTGTCAGCATAAACCATGAAAATTTATCTTTCAACTCTGTCTTTTTCACCAAAATAATATTCTATTAATATTCTATTTCTAATGTTGAGAGCGTCCTGGGCGCTTATTTCATCGAATACAGTATATCTCATATGAAAGAGACCCACAAAGCCACAATCTAACAATTTGGAATGTATGTACTCGACACTGCTTCTGAAAAGGACATAACTGTAATTGGGTGACCTAAAGTGAGAAAAAATGAAAAGAATAATAATTTCGATCTTCAGTATATCTTTATGACTTAATTAAGAGCTATTGACTAAACCAATATTGTGTATTCATATCTTCAACAACCTACAACTGTGCCAGGTTTCATGCTCATCACAAAGTGCTCAATTCACAAAACAGCTGCACTATGTATGCACCTTTACTGGCGCACCGCCTCTGTGGTCTAGTGGTAGAGCGTCCGCCCGGAGAGCAGAAGGTTCGCGGTTCGATCCCTGGCCGCGTCATACCAAAAGACGTTAAAAGATGGTACTTGTTGTTACCCTGTCTGGCGCTCGGCATCAAGGGGCTAAAACAAGGACTGGTCAGCTCGGAGTCAGTATACTGTGTCTGAGTGGGGTATTCATGTGAAACTGTGGCATGGTATCTCAGTGAGCTAGCACTATAAATCGGCATCGGTCCGGACTAGTACAAGCAGCCACACAAACACACACACACGTACATGCAGGTCACTATATAAGTGCAATAATCTTGGAAGCAACGTTAAACCCCATTTCACCTGTACTTGTGGGTTTCACAAACATCACAGTAAATGTTTGTGTGACCAGTGCCGGGGTTTCCTTCTTGTAATATACTCATATGCTGAGACATGATTGAAATACAGTGCAAATGGCTTCCGAAGACATAGACTTATTTATTGTGATGTTTATCCAAATCTAGGTGCTTGCAGCCACAGGTTATCACGTGAAGATTCCAGGGTAGAATAGGTCTTCAGCAACCCATGCTTGCCGTAAATGGCGACTATGCTTGTCGTAAGAGGCGACTAACTGGAATGGGTGGTCAGGCTTGCTGACTTGGTTGATGCATGTCATCGTATCCCAGTCATGTGAATCGATGCTCATGATGTCAATCACTGATTGTCTGGTCCAGACTCGATTATTTACAGTACCGCCCACATATAGCTGGAATATTGCTGAGTGGGGCGTTAAACAAACCAAACCAAATCTGAAGACATCCTACACTTGAAGCGATAACTATGATAACTGTCTTACTGGCTTTTCAATGTTTTCTCCAGAGTCTGGCCCCGGTACAGGGGATGCTGTCCCAGCTGGGGCAGTTCCAAGTAGCTGCTGCCAACAGCCCTCAGTTCCAGGCTAATGTAGCCCAGACGCACACCCCCAATTCCCAGAACACCCAGCTGGAAACTGTCGCTCTGACTCAAGGTCAGACGACACCAACCTCCACTACATCAAACACACAAAAGAGCTCAGTACTCTCCCAGGTCCAGCAGTTGACTGCTGGTCGCTCAGGGCAACAGGTGACCGTCCAGAGCCAGCAGCAGTTCAGCAATGGTCATCCTCAGTTTCAGGTTCCAGTTCTCGGTAACCCTCAGCCAAATGTTTTGCATCTGCAAGCACCAAATATTCAGATTAAACTCGCTCAACCTCAGTATGTGGTGCAGTCAAGTCCCATCAAATCTAATGCCGTGACGTCCACGACCCAAGCTGAAGTTCAAAACACATCCTCACAGCTCGTGTCTGATCAGAAGCCCAGGTCAGCACATACTCCACTGACAAAGACGAATCAATCCACTGAAATGACTGGTCAAACCATTCAAATTTCAGAACAGAATGTGTTGAGACATTTTACCAAAGATGAAATAACACACATTCAGAATGTTCAAAGTTCTGAACAGTCAAATATGGTTAAGATTGGCAACCAGATCCATCAAGTAATTAATCTTCACCCACAACAGCTATCTCAAGTTGTTGCTCAGCCGATTCAGTTACAGAACATTCGTCCCAACCTGCAGGGTCTGAGAATTCCAGTTATTCAGCCAGCTCAAAGACCACAACAGCCACAGAACCAGCAGGTGCCATTTTATCCCCAAGACTCAAGCAGGCCCCAGCTGCCCCAGTTTGTAACTGTAGCCCCCTTGAACCCTGAACAGATGCAACAGAGAGGCATTCAGAATATCTGTGTTCCAGCTCGGCTCCCCGTTGGGAGTCCTATAAGTCTCCAGCAGCTTCAGCAGCTTCAGCAGATGTTTGTCCAGTCTCAGCGACATACCGAGCCTTCCATCCAACAGAAACAGGTGAACAAATTAGCACCCCGTCCAGAGACCAAGGAAAACAGTGCGGTTTCATCACAACAAAGTCAGTCATTGGGGAAGGAGGCATCTACAGCTTCTTCACAAGGATCAAGATCTGCTGAAACTCAGATTGAATTGCCTCATTGTAAGGAGCCATGTAATGCTGCACATTCAAGACACAAACATAAGAATTCTGGTACAACTGGTGTATCTAATACTGCTCCCCAGTCTGAAAATGTCACTCAGTGTAGTACAGTTAACTCATCAGTTGAAACCTCCAGTGGACCAGTTTCCTTTCATGGCTTAAATGAAGTTCGTCAACACAGTCAAGAACAGAAGCCATCTTCTGTTTTACTTGCCCAGCATGCTGCAGCAGAAGATTCCACCAAGATCAACTTCAATGAACTTGAGAGCCATGGGTTAGGTGATTTTGCTCAACTGCAAAGTGTAGGTCAGGGTCAAGGTCATGACTCAAATCAAGGCCAAACGGGTCCAAATTCACAAGGAGTCAATTGTGCTTTAGTCGTCCAATCAGTCCCCAACACAAACAGTGAGACATTAAGAAGTGGTCATCAGACACCTTCAAGCGAACTCGATGAAATGTTAAGGTCATTTGTTATAAACAGACATGGTGACTTTGACCTTGTGTCACCTTTAACCTTGCCAGATAACATCACACGGAGCAGAAATAACAGTGGAGAGTCAACAATTGAACCAACAATATCGGTGGATATGTCTTCGTTCCCGAGAGAGCTTTTGAGCATCATTGCACCACAAGCTCTGACCATCACCATTTCTAACGGACAGTCTCACAATGCCAACCAGTAGAATGAACAGGCAGATTTGTGTCAAAACATGCTGGTTTCAATGTATATTAAATAAATGAAGATCAGTAAAATTATGGTTTGTGAAATTCTGAGATGAGCCCCTATTGGTACCAGGGCCCCATACCAGGAAGCGATTTTTGCATTAAGACATAACTACATAACTCCCATATTTTAAAAGACTGAGGACAAAGACCTTTTCGGAAAGAACCCAGGGGCTGAATAAGAGCCATCAAATGGGTGATGGATGTATGCTGCTTGTTTGTTTGTTTGTTTGTTGTTTAAAGCCACAGTCAGCAGTATTCCAGCTATATGACAGCAGTCTGTAAATCGAGTCTGGACCAGACAGTCCAGTGATAGACATCATGAGCATCGATCCATGCAATTGGGATAAGATGACCAAGTCAGTGAGCCGGTTAGTCACCTCTTATGACAAGCATAGTCGCCTTTTGTGGCAAGCAGGGATTGGGTAAGACCAATCTTCACAGTTCTATGCTGCTTGTAAGGACTCAGCTATATATACTGGGGAATAACAGGAATGAGCTTCACCATGTAGAAAATTGAACCAGCCTTCTCTGTATGTGGACGTTTCAACCACTTGGATACCCGACAACCTCTGCAACTAACAAACAACATTCATTCACCATTGATTACTTCCTGAGGGAATGGATAGGCCAGTCCTTTATTTCAGAGCAATTCGCTGTGCCCAGTTGCGTTCCTTGGGCACCTTGGGCACGTCCTACAGCACGCCAGAAACCTAAGTGGGTTGGAATTCTGCTCTGTTTATGTTTTAGTATTGTCAGCATCATACCCTGGTTGGTTTCATCAAAGTGGTAAACATCTAAGACTTGCATTACTTCGGGCTTTTCTCCCACATGAAGCAGACACTCCTTTGTATACCTGGAATGACCAGCTGACCCACTAACTCCATATTGAAATTTCATTTTGACCCCTTACTCGGCAGTTTCCGAATGTGTCAGGAAATGTGGTGACGTGCAATTGGGATTTAAGGTCGTGTTCAAGACAAATAAACCGAGTATTTGGTATCATGGCTTTCAAAATTTAAGTATTGTTTAACATTCTACTGTCCATAGAAGGACTGGCTAGAATCAGGGGCTTCGTCATCGCTTTGAGAAGCTTGTACCAAGAGAGATAAGAGAATTGGGAATTTTATCCAAAAAAAGAATTTTCCTCGAAAATTCTTCACAAAAATAATAATGCTTCATATTGTGGGATTAAAAAGAAATTGTGTAATTAATTAAAAAATAACTTGTTTTGCAGCTATATTTCTCATTACATGTGGCGTCCAATAACAGCGTATGTCGAAAATGGGAAACGCACTATTAAATACGGATGTCCTGACTAATGCCCCCATTTCACTACGACCACGAATATCCCGAATCAACCCGAATTTTTCATGTTCGTAGATAAATCTCAGTCATTTGTTGAAGTTCTTAAATGAATCTTATTTGATTCCCAAACATTCGTTCAGTTCGTGGGAGTTCGTTGAATCGGCGAGAAAGTTTTTGTTTGTCAAAAACTTCTGTGGAAGGGTCGCCGAATTGCACTTTCGTGGCTGTATCGTAATCCATTCGTAATTAATTCTTATTATTGTTCCGTAACAGTTGCGTAACAGCTTAGAATTCTTTTACATTCTTGGCTATTCTTAGCGATTCGTGGCCCCCAAATTTTCTTGTCCTCAACTCGAAAACATCCCGAAACAGCAACGAATGTCCCGAGTCAACTACGAATCATGTAAGAATTAAGTAAGAACAACATTCGGCATATTCGTAACTTAGTTGCAGGTGATTCTTACCATTCGTGCATGATCCGTACATAAATCTTGTAATTCGTACGTTTCTTAACCCATTCATGGCATTCTTCATATTTTTCAACCCGATTAGCCACGAAAGTTTGCATTATTGGCCGAATCATCGCGAATTTCGAAAGTTTCCGATTCGGGGTGTTTCGGGATATTCGTGGTCGTAGTGAATGGGGGGCATTATGGGGGAGCTGCAATAATCCTTGAGGTAGTTCCCCTGAATCTTGGCCACCTTGGCAGAAGCGTTGCCAACTAAGTTTCGTCACCCCTCCAGGTACCAGGAGCTCTTCATGGAGTTTGGGGTCTTCGATGTCCATCATCTGTGCCGCTTGACGTGGGTATCTCATCGTCAGGAGGCTCTGCATCATACAACAGGCCATCACGATGCATTCCACTCTATGCGGGTGTCATTGCATGGAAGCGAGGAGCGGCGAGAAGACGGTTTACAGTCATGTCATGAGGATCAACAAACAGAGAGTAAATGTACACCTCACAGCGCCAATATAGAATATTTGATATGTGTTTCGCTGTATTACCGCTGTGAGATGTAAATGTACTCGCTGTGTTTTAATCCCCACATAACTGTCAACTTCCTTCTTGTTCTGCGCATGTCTTGTTTTGGAAGGCTGCGGTCTGAGAATTTTAGTGTTGCCGTTTCCATGTTTTCGGCAACGTGCTCTCAGATTTATTATGCTGTTCCTTAGTTTTTGGTTACGTTCTCATTGTTGTATGTTGCCTATTCCTTATGTATTAGGAGCGGTCGGGTAGCCTAGTGGTTAAAGTGTTCGCTCGTCACGCCGAAGACCCGGGTTCGATTCCCGACATGGGTACAATGTGTGAAGCCCATTTGTGGTGTACCCCGCCGTGATATTGCTGGAATATTTCTGAAAACGGCGTAAAACAATAGTCAATACTCACTCTTTGTGTATTGTAGGCATTTGACAGTTTTGGTGTTGCGGTCTGTTAGTTGTTTTTGGAGTTAAATGTTCCTTGGTCTTTGGCTATGCGTTGGATGGGTCAAGGTTTCATGAGCCACGCTCGAGGGGCATAAGCGTTATCTCCTACCAAAAGCAAAGGAATGGGCTTATGATCATTTGGGAGTGGTTCAGCTTCCGAAAGCGAAGCAGGACGTTGTTCCATGGCCTCATAAAATCCACAGTCTTTAATATGGCAGTATCTGAGCTTGTTCCACTTGCCCCAACGCCTACAAAGAAGACCTTGTACTCTGCATGGACAAGGGCGAGTTGTAAATGGAATGAAGCTCCTTATTCTCTGCTTGTCTGAACAGTTTTGTCAGTTCATCTCCTGAGAAAGTATGCAGTGTCATCAAAGCATGCAGTTTCACGATAGGTAGTGAGTGAGTATGGTTTTACGCCCCTTTTAGCAATATTCCAGCAATATCACGGCGGGGGACACCAAAAATGGGCTTCACAAATTGTGCCCATGTCGGGAATCGAACCCGGGTCTTCGGCGTGATGAGCGAATCACAATAGGTAAAACAGGTCGGATCCACTTTGCTATAGCTGACTGAAACTAACAACTAATTATATATAATTAATACATGTAAAAACCTGAAATGAAATTAAAACAAATATATACAAAAACTACATCTTTTCAAAGAAAGATAATTTGAACGATCGTTAACAACCCGAGATGGCCAAATGTATCGTGTTGGTGTATTCACTCTTTTGTGTTGTAAAATGCTATACGAAATTGTGGGCATGAAATTACTCGACTGCCACAATTGTTCTGGGCACAGCTGCACAATCACCTCCAGCCATCGGGTGAGTATATTTCAGTAACTCAAATACCCCCACAGCAAAACCAGTTTCAACTTACACCAAGAAATAACAGCTTGGCATGCAATATACTCTTTCATCTGATATCGGTCAGTGTTTAGAAAACTCGCAATATTGCCGATACGATATTCAATTGTAATTCGTGTATTATTAATCAATACTATCAAATAGCATCACAGTTCAACACACACAGTCTGTTCGCTTTTGTAAAACGGCAAATTTGGGAAAATATTTTTGGAGGACTGGCCAAATTGTTTCGCTCTATATCCCACATTGTTTGGCATATTCTTCTATTTTGTGTTGTTAATGTCAAACCATAATAGGTGCTCTGGTCATATTAATATTCGCCGTCACGCTGAAACGGTTACACCGTAATTGTTCGAGGAGGTAGGAATTTTGTGAAAGGCTATTAAAGCGTAATATCATGCATATATTAATATATATTTTACAATTAACGAGAATGGGTTTGGTGGCAAAGGAGGAATTTAAGGTATTTATCTGAACTAAATACCTTAAATGTACACCGACAGATATATTATACGATAAAATAGGTAGTATGACAAGAAGCGACAGGAATGAAAATACTACGCCGTGTTGTCGGCTGGCGAGCCATTTAGACAACTCATGAGCGGATGCGCGCGCATATACATTCAACATCGACATGTTGACCAAAGAACACTAGCTGCACTCGGAAGCGCCTAACCGATCTCTGTGAGTAGTGTTGATTCTGTGTTTGTGTCTTACATTTAGGCAACAAATTTGTAAATAAATCTGCTATTATGGAAGTGTATCAGTGCCACAGTCTAAATACTTTATCATCTATGTAGGTTATATTTACATCTACATAGATAATACTTACATGTACATAGATAATACTTACATGTACATAGATGATACTTACATGTACATGGATAATACTTACATGTACATAGATAATACTTACATGTACATAGATAATACTTACATGTACATGGATAATACTTACATGTACATAGATGATACTTACATGTACATAAATAATACTTACATGTACATGGATAATACTTACATGTACATGGATAATACTTACATGTACATGGATAATACTTACATGTACATAGATCATACTTACAAGTACATAGATAATACTTACATATACATAGATAATACTTACATGTACATGGATAATACTTACATGTACATAGATGATACTTACATATACAAAGAGAATACTTACATGTACATGGATAATACTGACATCTTCATAGATAATACTTACATGTACATAGATAATACTTACATGTACATAGATGATACCTACATGTACATAGATAATACTGACATCTACATAGATAATACTTACATATACAAAGATAATACTTACATGTACATAGATCATACTTACATGTACATAGATAATGCTTACATGTACATAGATAATACTTACATGTACATAGATGATACTTACATGTACATGGATAATACTTACATGTACATGGATGATACTTACATCTACATTGATGATACTTACATGTACATTGATGATACTTACATGTACATGGATAATACTTATATGTGCATAGATGATACTTACATGTACATAGATGATACTTACATGTACATAGATAATACTTACATGTACATGGATGATACTTACATGTACATGGATAATACTTACATGTACATAGATGATACTTATATGTACATAGATGATACTTACAAGTACATAGATAATACTTACATGTACATAGATAATACTTACATGTACATAGATGATACTTACATGTACATAGATGATACTTACATGTACATGGATCATACTTACATGTACATAGATGATATTTACATCTTCATAGATAATACTTACATGTACATAGATAATACTTACATGTACATAGATAATACTTACATGTACATAAATAATACTTACATGTACATAGATAATACTTACATGTACATAGATAATACTTACATGTACATAGATAATAGTTACATGTACATAGATGATACTTACATGTACATAGATGATACTTACATGTACATAGATGATACTTACATCTACATAGATAATACTTACATGTACATAGATAATACTTACATGTACATAGATAATACTTACATGTACATAGATAATACTTACATGTACATAGATAATACTTACATGTACATAGATAATACTTACATGTACATAGATGATACTTACATGTACATAGATGATACTTACATGTACATGGATGATACTTAGAGCTACATAGATAATACTTACATGTACATAGATGATACTTACATGTACATAGATAATACTTCCATGTACATAGATAATACTTACATCTTCATAGATATTACTTACATGTACATAGATAATACTTACATGTTCATAGATAATACTTACATATACATAGATAATACTTACATGTACATAGATGATACTTACATCTACGTAGATGATACTTACATCTACATGGATGATACTTACATGTACATGTATTATACTTACATGTACATAGATAATACTTACATGTACATGGATGATACTTACATGTACATGGATAATACTTACATGTACATGGATGATACTTACATGTACATAGATAATACTTACATGTACATGGATAATACTTACATGCACATGGATAATACTTACATGTAGATGGATGATACTTACATGTACATAGATAATACTTACATGTACATAGAAGATACTTACATCTTCATAGATAATACTTACATGTACATAGATGATACTTACATGTACATAGATGATACTTAAATGTACACAGATGATTCTTACATGTACATTGATGATACTTACATGTACATAGATGATACTTACAAGTACATAGATGATACTTACATGTACATAGATGATACTTACATGTACATAGATGATACTTACATCTACATAGATGATACTTACATGTACATGGATAATACTTACATGTACATAGATGATACTTACATGTACATAGATGATACTTACATGTACATAGATGATACTTACATGTACATGGATCATACTTACATGTACATAGATGACACTTACATGTACATAGATGATACTTACATGTACATAGATGATACTTACATGTACATGGATCATACTTACATGTACATAGATGATACTTACATGTACATAGATAATACTTACATCTACATATATGATACTTACAAGTACATAGATGATACTTACATGTACATAGATGATACTTACAGCTACATAGAAAATACTTACATGTACATAGATGATACTTACATGTACATAGATAATACTTACATCTACATAGATAATACTTACATGTACATAGATGATACTTACATGTACATAGATGATACTTACATGTACATAGATGATACTTACATCTACATAGATAATACTTACATGTACATAGATGATACTTACATGTACATAGATAATACTTACATGTACATAGATGATACTTACATGTACATAGATGATACTTACAGCTACATCGATTATTTTAATGATTGAATTAAATGTTTGGAAGCATGCTGGTTGTTGACTTTCATTTGGTCTTTTCCGTTTGTTTACAACATACTGAGGTCATTTCAACTTGTCAAACCATCAGCGCTAAAATAAAAACACAAACTGCAGAATTGTACTTTCAGTGCTTTATAGGACGATGACGAGTATTGGTTTGATATTGGTCTATAGTTTGATTGATTCTCATCCGTTCATATTCACGTTTTACCTCTTAAATGAAGAAATCATGAGAATCAACATATTCCTCTGGCGTTAACCATGTTATGGTTGATATATAATTCCGCTACAATTTTGAATGAAGACCTATAACTGTTTATTTGTTTGTAGTTTGGAGAACAACTTGTGCTCTCCTCTCTTTATTACGATTATAAGAGAGTGTGGCGTGTGTCATTCTCCGGTAACTTCGACACACTGAAATGAAGATTTACTTTATGCAATGTTTAGATGATATCCCGAATGAAGACATGGAAAGGTAGAAAGGCAAACAAATCGGTCATTATTATTGTTGATTGTTTGTTGTTTAACGCCGCACTCAGCAATTTTCCAGCTATATGACGGCTGTCTGTATATAATCGAGTCTGGACCAGACAATACTGTGATTGATATCATGAGCATCGTTCCACGCAATTGGGATACGATGACATGCATCAACCGAGTCAGCGAGCCTGACCACCCGATTCCGTTAGTCGCCTCTGACGACAAGCATATTCACCTTTTACGGCAAGCATGGGTTGCTGAAGACCTCTTCTACCCCGGATCTTCACGGGTCCATTATTAATTAAGCCAGGGGTTATGTATAACTGACCTAGAACTAGCGTTGATTTCTCGACAAAATATTGTTACCTAGATGAAAGTATGTTCTACTTGGATGATATTTTCTTTGAGACTGTGGCACTAATACGCTTACATGTGATAGAATTTGTTTTATGGCTGTATCTAGATATTATAACGAGTCAGGAGAGGTTAAAGTGTTATTCTGTCGATCTGAGAGGTACGGCTGACTAAATCATCTGAGGCGTTGAAATTCGCTGTGTAGAGTTGCGTCCCATACATGTGCCTGAATCCCATGATTGTGTGTTCGAATCAGATTGGCCGTGATTATGATTCTTTGTCGGTCACCGCCATGCCCGCACTCGTGGTTTCCTCAAAGTGGCCAAAATTCAAAGACATTACTTTTGAATTTTCTGTTACATTAAGCTGACAGGACGTGATGTATTGAAATACTGTTGAAAGTTGCGCGACATCTCAGTCTCTCCCTCACTCACTCTTCGACCTTCAGTCTCGACCATTGCTCAGGATATAGTCAGCCGTTTCGCGAACACCTGGTGTCACCATTGCATTCTGTGATCCTTCAGGGTAGATGTCAGTAAGGGTGTATCTAGTGAGTCAGAATCAGTAAGGGTGACTGAATGGGGTGGTCAGGCGTGGTGACCTGGTTGATTGCGAGGTCATCGTACCCCGATGACGTGGGGCGTTGCTCATAATATCAACCACTGGTTTATCATGTCCAGACTCAAGTTCTCAGGGCCAGTGACGTGTACTATTGCTGACTGCGGCGTTGCACGATATTCACTCACATATATAGATAGGCATGGTTGTGTACCCGTGCCATGGACGACACTATCTCCCCGTACAAATATACATATAGGTATTTCTATATTTGCCATTTCACATTTTTCTAGTTCTTTTAAGTAAATTAATAACTTGAAACTGGCACCAAGGACATAACTTCCCAAGATATTGACACCTAAATTAACATGATGTTCATTACAGTAAAGCAAATAAAATCATTTCAAGATTTTGTCCGCCTATACCCGTTTGGAGGTGAGGTGAGGTGAAATTGGGTTTAACGTCGCGTCCAAGATTATTGCACTTATATAGCGACGTGCATGCACGCGTGTGTGTGTGGCTGCTTGAACTAGTCCGGACTGATGCCGATTTATAGTGCTAGCCCACCGAGATACCATGCCGCAGTTTAACATGAATACCCCACTCAGACACAGTATGCTGACTCCGAGCCGACCAGTCCTTGTTTTAGCCCCTTAATGCCGAGCGCCAGACAGGGTAATAACAAGTACCATCTTTTAACGTCTTTTGGTATGACGCAGCCGGGGATCGAACACCGGACCTTCCGCTCTCCGGGCGGACGCTCTACCACTAGACCACGGAGGCGGTCTATACCTGTTTGGATCCCAGACACCCTGTGGCAAATCCAACACGTGCACGCTCTGTGGTTCTCCGATTGGTAAGATCCTGCGTCTCACCTTCGATGTCCTGCTTGCTGAAGGTTGAGAGGTGCTGACTGGAACTCAGAAACCCCAGTCTGAACTCGGAGCTCTCGGCTTGCACTTCTCGTTTCAGTCACTGCTTGCTTGTATCATTCCATATTTTATCGGAGAGTCCTGAGATGGGTGACCGCGTTTCGGCAGCTTGGCTCCTGAGAGTTTCTAGGGCATCGGTCCCACCCCACACTGAGTGAGTGAGTCTGGTTTTACGCCGCTTTTAGCAATATTCCAGCAATATCACGGCGGGGGACACCAGTAATGGGCTTCACACATTGTACCCATGTCGGGAATCGAACCCGGGTCTTCGGCGTGACGAGCACACGCTTTAACCACTAGGCTACCCGACCGCCCCTTCCACACACTGAAGCACATGTAGACATGCGGCGTCTCCTTGGGAAAGTGATTTTATTCGAAATGTGCCTCTGTTCACCCAGCAGTGAAAGGGTACCCTGTAGGATGAGATGGCCATGTGGTTGTTCGTGTTTTAGCGCCTAACAGGCAGCTTTGGTCGTATACTCCCCAGGGAGCTGAGAATGATTGTTGAGTGCAAACTGATCCGGTGACCAGGGTAATAATAGCGTTTTGAGCATGCCCATGTGTGGAAACATGCGCAATAGCAATAGCCTTTTACTACTTTTCCTTGTTAACCGTCTTAGTCACTGGGTAATTTGTTTAACTCCCAAATCAATATAACTTATTCCTAAACTCTTGTGGGTTCTGAATTTCCAATCGATATGTTGAACCACACCCAACAGCTGCCACGTGGCTGTTTATACTGGACCCGTGAAGATCCGGGGCAGAATAGCTCTTCAGCAACCCATGCTTGCCGTAAAAGGCGAATATGCTTGTCGTAAGAGGCGACTAACGGGATCGGGTGGTCAGGCTCGCTGACGTGGTTGATGCATGTCATCGTATCCCAATTGTGTAGAGCGATGTTCACGATGTCACTCACAGGATTGTCTGGTCCAGACTCGATTATTTACTGACCGCCGTCATATAGCTGGAACATTGCTAAGTACGGCTTTAAACAAGAAACAAAATATTGCTCATGGTGACTGAACCTTTCCTCGACTTAACATTCACTTAATGTCATCACAGAATGATGAGTCTTTGCTTTTTGATTTACAGTAAAAAATAAATCACAAGGAGAGATGTCGACCGAAACTACATCCCTGTCTTACACCTCCCCACCATCAACTTCGACGGCCAACAGCTCCTACACCAACGACGACCGCGACGAAATCTTCAACGAATACACCGGCTTCCGAGTCCAGACGCTGCCGTATGTCTTGTCCATCGACATCATTGCCGCTCTTGGCATCGTTGGTAACATTTTGACCATTGTGTTGATGACGTCGAAGACGCAACGCCGATTCTCGTACGCAATCTACATGACGTTTCTTGCCGTCTTCGATTCCCTGGTTCTTGCAATGGTTGCAACAGAGGACACCCTTGACCATATGCATGACCTCTTGGAGACCTTCTTGAACAGCCACATCGTTGTGTGCAAACTGTGGATATTCATACTGGAGTGCTCTTTGATAATCTCACCCTGGTTGCTTATGTCAATGTCGGTCGATCGATACATTACCGTAGTTCATCCAAAATACACTGAACGCATCTGTAGGCCCATTGTCTCTTTAGCCGTAAGCGCAATCATATGTGTTGTTGCCATGGTAATGGTATCACCCCTAGTCCACGCAGCGGAATACGTGCCTGATGAAGAAACAGAGCAAGGCTTCATCTGTGGAATGGTTAACCCCGATCTTGAACATTATTATATGTTCCTGTCTTCTATAATGGAATCATTGTTGCCCGTGTCGCTCCTGTTTGGTTTCAATATTCACACGGTTGTCACCCTGTGTCGATCTGTAAGGGGCGCGTTAGATATCAGGGAAACCAATATCCGAAAAATCACCATTAGCATCGTCTTGGTGTCGATTCTTTCCGCCGTGGCGCTTGTTCCATTCGCGATTGTGTCCCTCATTGAATACATACTAATCCTGTCAGACACCGACAGGTACCTCATCGGGCTCTTCGGAAGCTTGTGGCACGTGTTTAACGTTATTCGTTTGGTAAACTACGCGATGAATTTTTATGTCCTCATCATATCTTCAATCCACCACAGAACCATGTTGATTGAGAAAGTCACCTGCTCGCGTAACGTTAATCAAACCCAGTTGGAAATGACAAAGATTGGCGACGATGACACAAGGATTGATACAAACGTATCGGCCGTAGCAGATGCTTGAATCTGTTCACGTGAACATCCCACAAATTTCTCAAAATTATACCGCAAGCCTTAAGAATCAATGGATGTGTCTGTGTTCAACTGTCAATCATTTGTTGACATTGACCAATCAAAACGCTTCATTTACTTTCGTGTGTGACGTCAAACATTACGTCATTAAGAATATTAGAAGTGGTTATTGTTGACTCATGGCCTGTAAATGCCAAACTGGTAGGGTTGCAATGAGACCTGCAGCTGAGCGTTGTAGGCCTAAAAACGACACCTAGGCATGTTCGTCTCATTGCATTAATTACACTATGCAATAGAATCAAACTTTCTCCTGTTATTAGGAGAGATTTCCGTACAATAACCATCTTCCCGAGGACTTTTTCAGTCAGTTAACTGTCTTGCCTCGAGAAGATGTAAAATAACAGAAAGACGATTTCTACATCAAAGACCGGCTCTATGCAACGCACCCGAGGTGGAGAATAGGTCTCCAGCAACCCATCCTTGTTTGAGGCGACTATGCTTGTCGTAAGAGGCGGCTAACGGGTTCGTGTGGTCAGGCTCGTTGACTCAACTGCGAAGATCGATGCTTAAGATGTCAATTACAGGATTGTCTGGTCCAGACTACGTTATTTACTGACCGCCGTCATATATCTTAACTGTTGCTGAGTGCGGCGTTAAACAACAAGCGAGCATTGTGTTGAACAATACACTTTTTTTACTTTGTTTGAACCGTTCCTCTTTACTTGAATAAATATAATCAACCAAAAGGGTTTCTTTTCATTTGTAACACTGTGCTGACTGTTCTTAGTTCTGCTGTTGATCTGTGACGTTCTCCTGGGTGAGAGATGTCTCATGTGAAGGATGAGAGATGTCTCATGTGGAGAGTGAGAGATGTCTCATATGGAGGGTGAGAGATGTATAATATGGAGGGTGAGAGATGTCTCATGTGGAGAGTGAGAGATGTCCCATGTGGAGAGTGAGAGATGTCTCATATGGAGGGTGAGAGATGTATAATATGGAGGGTGAGAGATGTCTCATGTGGAGGATGAGAGACGTCCCTTGTGGAGGGTGAGAGATGTCCCATGTGGAGAGTGAGAGATGTCCCATGTGGAGAGTGAGAGATGTCTCATATGGAGGGTGAGAGATGTCTCATATGGAGAAGGGGAGATGTCTCATATGGAGGGTGAGAGATGTCCCATGTGAAGGGTGAGAGATGTCTCATGCGGAGGGTGAGATATGTCTCATGTCGAGAGTGAGAGATGTCTCATATGGAGGGTGAGAGATGTATCATATGGAGGATGAGAGATGTCCCATGTGGAGGGTGGAAGATGTCTCATGCTGAGGGTGAGAGATGTCTCATGTGGTGCGTGAGAGATGTCTCATATGGAGGGTGAGAGATGTCCAATGCGGTGGGTGAGAGATGTCTCATGCTGAGGGTGAGATATATCTCATATGGAGGGAGAAAGATGTCCCATGTGGAGGGTGAGAGATGTCTCATGTTGAAGGTGAGAGATGTCTCATGTGGTGGGTGAGAGATGTCTTTTGTGGAGGGTAAGAGATGTCTCATATGGAGGGTAACAGGTGTCTCATTTGGAGGATGAGAGATGTCTCTTGTGGAGAGTGAGAGATGTCTCATATGGAGGGTGAGAGATGTTTCATGTTGAAGGTGAGAGATGTCTCATATGGAGGGTGAGAGATGTTTCATGTTGAAGGTGAGAGATGTCTCATATGGAGGGTGAGAGATGTTTCATGTTGAAGGTGAGAGATGTCTCATATGGAGGGTGAGAGATGTTCCATGTGGAGAGTGAGAGATGTCTCATATGGAGGGTGAGAGATGTCTCTTGTGGAGGGTGAGAGATGTCTCATGTGGAGGGTGAGAGATGTCTCATATGGAGGGTGAGAGATGTCTCATATGGAGGGTTGGAACACTGAGAACTGCGGCACGAGATCAATGGTAAGAGTTTAATCATATCTAGTTCCTGGTTTAACATAAAGACATAAACTCACATTAACGTCGAAAATTAAAACAAATAATGAATAGAGGTAGGATTATATTTGGACGACAGACATTCCTTTTTCTGCCAGCTCGCCTATCAACCCAGCCCGACCGTCGTCGCTGGTTTCTGGCCACTGTTTAAAATATCGCCAAAGAAGATAATGATTAATCTGATTTTTTTAAATTATAAGGAAAGTTCCATTTCGGCATATTGCCATCAGAAAGGCATAAACATCATCATTAACATCATAACAGTATATGGTGCTGCCAATCCACGGGGTATAATTCGGGATGAATCTAGTGTTCGAAAGTACAAACCAGTCTTAGACCTGGGTCCATCTGGAAGAATGCGTTTCTGTTTAATTACAAACAGCAGAATTTCTGCACATGTACAAAGCAGGCGTAAATCAAAATTAAACATGTTGTTTTTAGTTTCAACAAAATCAGTAAATGCACAGTCGTGTCGCTGCGGTGTCTGGTCAAGACTCAGTTGTTTACAGGCCCCGTCGTATTGTAGGACTGTGGTGTCGGGCAACAAACACTGATGTTGACGTTTCATATACTGACATCCAAAAGAAAGTGCATTTATAGACTGGGAGACGAATGGCTTGGGTTTAACACGTTTAATGGTATGCCAGTTACAGTGTCAGCCTAATGTGGGAGGAAAGCCGGAAATGATCCAGGTCTCAGACGTTTACCCCTTCGGTGGTTTTTTAATAAGAGAGTTTTGCTTAAAGAAATGACGCTTAACACCTTTATTAAATTGAAACCCACGAGCACGGGTGTGGTGCTGACAAACCTAGAAACATAATTGGGGCGAGCCGGGATCGAAACCACAATGGTAGGTTTCGGCGTGTCCAAGGGACGCAACTCCGCATTGCGAATCGCGGGGCCTTAGCTTACTGGCCTTGTAGCATCATGTGAATCTTTCTTTCAATAAAAACAGAAACTTTTGCGTAAATGACACTCAGATGCGGGTATCACATCAAAGTTACTGCAAAGTCATAAGTCGACGGTTTAATAATATAAGTGCAATAATCTTGGACGCGACGTTAAACCCCATTTCATCTCCTCATTCTTGAAGCAGTTAGACAAGAAACCTCTTGTGTACTTTCGTTTGGACGTCAGTTTATGTAGAAAGTATTTTCCTAAGGATATTTTAGGTTTTCCAACATCCAAAGATGCTATTGCATCAGCTGGTCATAATTTTAAAGAAACTGTAAATTATAAGGCAGGGACAGTTCAATTTCAGAATTTGTTGAAACAACATTCAAAGATGGGGCATTGTCGATTATATAATTAATATTAATTCCAATTGTACCAAAGGCCAATTAGTTGACGACAGATGAAGTAGTTCACGGCAGTTCGGGAAGATTATGAGAGTTTATGACAGGTCAAGTTGGTTACGACAGGTCAAGTAGTTAACGAAAGGTCGGGAAGTTTACGAAAGGTCAAGTAGTTTACACAGGTCAAATAGTTTACGACAGGTCAAATAGTTTACGACAGGTCAAGTAGTTTACGACAGGTCAAGTAGTTTACGAGGGGTCAAGTAGTTTACGAAAGGTCAAGTAGTTTACACAGGTCAAGTAGTTTACGACAGGTCAAATAGTTTACGACAGGTCAAATAGTTTACGACAGGTCAAGTAGTTTACGAAAGGTCAAGTAGTTTACGAAAAGTGTAGTAGTTTATGACCAGTCAAGTAGGTTACGACAGGTCAAGTAGTTTACGAAAGGTCAAGTAGTTTACGAAAGGACGGGAAGTTAACGACAGGTCAAGTAGTTTACGATAGGTCAAACAGTTTACTAAAGGTCAAGAAGGTTACTACAGATCAAGTATTTTATAATAGGTCAGGGCAAGAGTGAGTGTGGAGCCGTGACATTCTTTAAACCGAAACGTCAAGTGCTGCATTGTAACCATGTTTAGAGACGCGATATCACTGTAGGACTTCTCCAAAGAAATGTCACTGCACGTTATCAATTGATGGAAATCCGTAAAATCTCACGTTCTTAACCATTTGTTTAATACTTTGCAAATTTACATCAATACATTATAGCGTTTTCATAGAGACAGACATTTTATTAATATGTGGTTAAATGTTTATTGGAGGTAATACTCAAAATACTTTTAAGCAAATTTGAATAGACAGTGAATGATTTTGCTATATGTCTGTACAGTAAAGTGGGGAATTGGCGCCGTATTAAATAAGAGAGTTTTGCTTAAAGAAATGAACGCTTAACACCTTTATTAAATTGAAAGGGTAGATTATATCATCTAGATTTCAAATACACATGTAAGGGAAAGTTAAATACAGCCCACTGTGTTTATAACGAACACGCTTTTAACGAACTGACGGATATGACGAACTTATTTTTTTATCCTGGCCAGTACCGTGTATATGCTGTACATATGTTTATAACGAACTACGGTTATAACGAACAAAAATTTGTGGCCCCTTTGAATTTGTTACAACCGTAGTTTACTAAACAACCGTCATCCCTTCTATCCTATCACCTACTCCACCATGAACCAAACAGTCACATCCCCTACATCACCATCAACCTAACAGTCTCATCACCTAAACCACCATCAACACAACAGTCTCATCACCTAAACAACCGTCATCCCTTCTATCCTATCACCTACTCCACCATGAACTGAACAGTCACATCACCTACACAACCATCAGCCCAACAGTCATATCACCTACATCACCATCAACTTAACAATTCCATCCACAACATCACGACCCTAACAGTCACATCATCTACACCACCATCACGCCAAGATTCCTATCACCTACACCAACCATTCATCTCTCATTGCCGCAGTTTATGTTCAGGTTCATGGCGTTCATCGTTTAACTTAGCAAAAAGGTCAACAATAAGGTAAGAAAATATCACAGGCATAACAGTTAACTATTCAGTAGTGCATCCGTTTATCAGCACACGGCTTCTGAAAATTTCATCTAACGCCTCAATATCGTTGAATATTTTTACCTTTATTGCCAAATTATCACGTTTTGTCTATTTAAGAAATCATATGCCATTTCGAAAGTATATAAAGGCCACAAACGTGTTTTTTCGGAAAGATGTACGAGAGTCATTAATAGCTGAAATCGTTGTTACATGATCAAAACACAACCACACATTCTTGAATAAAATCAGCTCGCCCTGGATAAAATTCCGAAAAAGGTCTATGTTCTTAGAAGTCTAAAGAAGTCTTTAAATGATTGGGTGAAATGTGGACCTTGTCACATTTACCAGGGTGTACGTAGATACACGTTCTGTTGAAAAGATATGTGAAGTATGATATATGTTATTTAATAGGTGTTCTATGATGTTGTTGTGTGGTATGTGTTATGTGACTGGTGTTTTCCCATACGTGCTATGTGCTATTTGATATGCATTATGTGATTTGCGATAGATTATATCCTATGCACGTCTAAACCAGGTTCAAACGAAATGCCGTACAGTATTAGGGTTTTGTTATTGACTCCTTCTGAAATCCATTCCATGTGTTATAGAAAAATGTGATATGCGATATGTGAAATGTTGTATGTGTTATACGATATCTGTAATGTTACATGAGATATATGATATGTGATATGTGGTATGTGGCATGTGGTATGTGATATGTGATATGTGGAATGTTGTGTGACTCATATGTATTTTTTGTTATGTGTTATGCAGTATGTGGTATGTTATATATGATATGTGATATGTGGTATGCTTTATCCAACCGAATTTGGCATTCATGGCGACTCACACATTTCCAAACCTAAAAGAACGTCTACATCCTTCCTCAACACATTATATTGTCATTATATTTTGAATAAGCATGGCCAAGTGATGTCCATAAACAGAGTTTGCAAAATGGCCATAGAACGGATTGGAACCGGTCTAAGAGATTAGGGTATCATCATTGATTGGAACAAGATGGGTGCATTTCAGCATTGTTGATATTTTAGTTTCACAATAGATGGTGTTTACGCTGTGACGTAATAAACTCAACGTCAAAAGAAACGCGAACAATAGAAACATACAGTATGTACTTTACGAAGAGAAGTTTCCAATGTGTACCACTTAATGACAAAACTAACCATCAGTCAAGTATTAACACAAAATACTGTCGTCTCTTTTGTACACACGTGTCTTGCACCATCTCTGATGGCATGGACCATATCGGTAATTTACTCTGCAATTGTTTGTATTTTTCATACAGCTACATTAAAATGCTAAGCAGATCATGGAAACATATAGAGAAGTATGTAGGTGAAGAAGAGATGTTTCCAGTGTGTGCCACTTAATGACAAACATAAAAATCATTCAAGTGTTACCACAGAGTGTCTTTATTCTTATCACCATATGCTGCACGTGATTTCCAAACTTTACACACAAATCCTGCAAGATAAAAAGGGTGCATCTCGAGTCATGGATCTGTGACGTCACATGTGATGCGTTCATGAGCGTAGATTCCAACATTCCAGTTGGTACGTTTGTGCATTGATCCTATCTAATATGCTTTGAATATGAATATTTCTTCATATACTAACCAACAGGTATGGTATTCGCATTTGTATTGTCGGTGAGTATATACCCCGAGAGCATGGTCAAAGTGAAAAGGTCAAATACAGGACAAAATGGTATATATTGTGTGTGCTTAGTCCCACTACCAACTACACCTTCACCAAATTTCGTATCAAGATGGCCCAAGTGTAAAGGTCAAATCAAGGCCAAATATAAGTTGAACTACACATATCTCAAAATTCAATCATGTAAATGTCGCTTGACATCGAACACACATGTCCATACATCTACACACATCTACATACATGATAAGAAAACAAAGCAGATGACAATAATTTACACTCCTTAACCTACATACTTCTCTATATGTTTCCATGGTTCGCGTTTCTTTTGGCTTGGCATTTTGATGTAGCTATGCGAAAAATAAAAACAATTGCAGAGTAAATTACCTTTTACCCCCATTAATATTTAATGTTTGGAAAAACGATATGGTCCCTGTCATCAGAGATGGTGTAAGACACGTGTGTACAAAAGAGACGAAAGCATTTTGTGATAATGCTTGACTGATTGTTAGTTTTGTCATTAAGTGGTACACATTGGAAAATTATCTTCTTAAAGTACATACTTATCTGCATGTTTCAATGGTTTGCGTTTCTTTTGACGGTGAAAACTAAAAGATCAACAATCTTGTTCCAATCAATGATGATACCCTAATTTCTTCGACCGGTTCCATTCCGTTCTATAGCCATTTTGCAAACTCTGTTTATGGACATCACTTGGCCATGTTTGTTCAAAATATGACATCGGTGGTTTTGTTAAGTTGCAACAAGTATGTCCCGTGTAGTGCAATATTTTAAAGACCGTGTTGAGGAAGGGTGTAGACGTTCTTTTAGGTTTGGAAATATGTGAGTCACCATGAATGCCAAATTCGGTTGGATAAAGCATACCAGATATCACATATCATATATAACATACCACACACTGCATAACACTTAACAAAAAATACATATGAGTCACACAACATATCACATACCACATGCCACATACCACATATCACATATCACATATCATATATCTCATGTAACATTACAGATATCGTATCACACATGCAACATTTCACATATCGCATATCACATTTTTCTATAACACATGGAATGGTTTTCAGAAGGAGTCAATAACAAAACCCTAATGCAGTACGGCATTTCGTTTGAACCTGGTTTAGACGTGCATAGGATATAATCTATCGCAAATCACATAATGCACACCAGTCACATGACACATACCACACAACAACATTATAGAACACCTATCAAATAACATATATCATACTTCACATATCTTTTCAACAGAACATGTATCTGCACCCTGGTAAATGTGACAAGGTCCACATTTCACCCAATCATTTAAAGACTTTTTTATACTGGAAATACACCAATTCCAAAGTCATAGGATCATTAGTTACATTTATGTACGAGTTTTATACCTTACAAGAACTTAGACTTTTTTCGGAATTTACCCAGGGCGAGCTGAATGTATTCAATAATGTGTGGTTGTGTTTTGATCAGGTGACAACATTTTTAGCTATTAATGACTCTCGTTTGTGGCCTTTATGTACTTTCGAAATGGCATGTGATTCCTTAAATAGACAAAATGTGATAATTTGGCAATAAAGGTAAAATTATTCAACGATATTGAGGCGTTAGATGAAAATTTTAGAAGCCGTGTGCTGATAAACGGATGTACTACTGAATAGTTAACAGTTATGCCTGTGATATTTTCTTGTCTTCTTGTTGACCTTTTTGCTAATTTAAACGATAAAAGTCATGAACCTCAACATAGACTGCAGCAATGAGAGGAATGGTGGTGTAGATGATGTGACTGTTAGGGTCGTGATGTTGTGGATGGAATTGTTAAGTTGATGTTGATGTAGGTGATGTGACTGTTTGGTTCATGGTGGAGTAGGTGATAGGATAAGAAGGGATGACCGTTTTTTAGGTGATGGAAACTTTGGGTTGATGGTGGTTTAGGTGATGAGACTGTTGTGTTGATGGTGGAGTAGGTGAAAGAATAGTTGGGGTGATGATTGTGTAGGTTGATGGAGATTTCGGTGGTGTGGATGTTGGGAATGGGAGTTTTGGGATGATGGTAGTAAAGCACTAACTATATGAATGGAATTTCAAAAAGATATACTGTAACGCTTATTTGTTGTTTCCCATATCGAAGCATAACTGGAATATTGCTCGCACTTCGCTAAATCCCATTTACTCAATAATAGTGATAGACTGTAATGAACTGCAGCAACATTCATTTTACAGCTTGCACCAAGTGACGGTATCTGAATCTCTATTGCTGGTGTCTGCAATTGTTTAAACAAGTGCATCATATTTATCGCTTGAGAGTCATCGTCGTCATGTGTAAAATGTCACGTGATGTCCCGAAAACAATTGCTGCTGGTGATATCTTAACCGTTCAAGTGCAGTATCTGGCAGTCGCCTTAGCGTGTGGATCCTGCACTCCCCTGTTAACAGTTCAAGATGATGACGCTGTTTTCAAGCAGAAGTCTGCAGTTGGCTTTAGCAACAACTGTTTACATCATGTTGGTACATGCACTTTCCACATGCAGCACAAAGGAATGTAGACTTCAGTTGACAGATAAATTGAAGGACAGATCTGTCATTTTCAGAAATATTGACATCGAGTTGTGCCAACTTGAATGTATCGATGATATTTCTATTTTCGCATTATGTCGCCAATCAAATGATGAATCCCAGAGGATTGAGAAGACAGGCGGATCCAGTGTTCGTCCTGAAACTCATCCACGTGTAAGTTATAGTTATGTCAAGTAGGATGTATATTGACGTGTATCAGTGTACCTAGATGTGTACATGCGTGTGTGTATACAGTAAACTACGTTTGTAACGAACACACTTATAACGAACTGACGGATATAACGAACTTATTTTTACTCACGGCCATTTGTTGTATACATGATGTATGTATGCTCATAACGAACTACGGTTATTACGAACTGAAATTAGTTGTCCCCTCGAGTTCGTTATAACTGTATCTACTGTATGTGTAGATGCATGTGTCTGTGTGCACTTGATGTGTGTCGGTGAGTATAAATATGTGTAAGTGTGTGTCGGTGTGTGTAGATGTATGTAGATGTGTGTAGATGTGTGTCCATATGTGTAGATATATGTGTGTTTCGGTATGTAGAGTTGAGTGGATACGTGTCGTTGTCTGTAGGTATGTGTACATTCGTGTCGGTATGTGTAAATGTCTGTTGGTGTGTCAGTGCGTGTAGATGTGTGTAGATATGTGGAGGTGTGTGTCAGTGTGTTTAGATATGTGCAGGAGGAAGCGTGTGGAGGTGTGTGTCAGTGTGTTTAGATATGTGCAGGAGTTAGCGTGTGGAGGTGTGTGTCAGTGTGTTTAGATATGTGCAGGAGGAAGCGTGTGGAGGTGTGTGTCAGTGTGTTTAGATATGTGCAGGAGTTAGCGTGTGGAGGTGTGTGTCAGTGTGTTTAGATATGTGCAGGAGTTAGCGTGTGGAGGTGTGTGTCAGTGTGTTTAGATATGTGCAGGAGTTAGCGTGTGGAGGTGTGTGTCAGTGTGTTTAGATATGTGCAGAAGTTAGCGTGTGGAGGTGTGTGTCAGTGTATGTACATGTGTACAGATGTGTAGATGTGTAAAGGAGTATATACGAAGCTGTGACACTCGCTCCACATTCGACATGGATCTTCTGTTTCACCAAGAGTCAAAGAAGACAATTTTGTTAGCTACTGGGAATTTTAGATTTTTGTCAGTGATTGACAGTGAATGTAAGTTCAAGTGTGACTGTGCTATACCAATACAATCAGAAGCCATGATTGTTTACGAAGGAGACATAAAGTCACCGAACATCTTTTGATATGAAATATAACAGCACGAGTTGATGACAGAAAACCTCCAGGTGACTGTTGACATATTTGATATCAACGAACGGGAGAGTTAGATAATATATATCTACTCACAACAAATCCAGTTTGTAATCAATAAGATGCCTTGTCTTGAGTGTAAAAAGTGAGGTGAAACTAGGTATAAAACCGCGTCTAGAATAACCTCTGTCTGTGTGTGTATGTGTGTTTGTGTAAATGTGCGTGTGTCTGTGCGTGCGTGTGTATGTGTGAGTGTGTGTGCGCGTGTGTGTATGTGTATATGTGTGTGAGCGTGTGTGAGTGAGCGTGTGTGAGTGAGCGTGTATGAGTGAGTGTGTGTGTGTGTGTGCGTGCGTGCGTGCGTGCGTGCGTGCGTGCGTGCGTTCGTGCGTGTGTGCTCTTGTAGACGTTCAAACTGATGTCGGTTTTATCTTCCTATCCCAATGATGTACCGTGCCCAAGGTTTAACATGAATGCCCCACTCAGTCAAAAAATAGTGACTCCGAGCTGTACAGCGCTTATTTCATCCTGTCAATGCCGAGCGTCGAAAAGGGTAACAACAAGTACCACCAACACGTCCCATTTTAATTCTGGAAACCCCAAAAGTCCAGAAACTCTACGGTCTTTGCCCAGTCTCGGTCAAAGGTATTTACAAAATTAAACATGCTGTTTTCATGGGAACATACCAACCAAGGAAGAAAAAATGAAAACAAATTGTTCAAAAGCTCAATATTTACACTATGTCGCCCATGGGCGAAGTGTGTTCCGTTATTTCAAACTCATGTTTTGTTTCGCAAATACATAAGTGTATATCTCTCTAGTATCATGACACAAAATTTAACTCATTTTAACTTAATTCAACTATTTTATAGCGATACTGAAATAGTTCAGAAAAAGGTTTGGCACATGGGCGAGAATAGTTTCCATTACTTAAAACTCATGTTTTTGTTTCGCAAATACATAAGTTTATATCTTTCAAGTATCATGACACAAAATTTAACTCATTTTAACTTATTTCTTGATATATTCAACGAGATGTGTATCATCGTTTAATGGGTCATTCAATAAAAGTATGTTTTGAGGAAATATCAAAGGAGCCGCCCAATATACACAGTGTCGTCCGGTGAACTCGCAACCTGTCTGTAAGAGTTATGTAATCGGTACACAAATATATCTGATGCGGTGTCAGTGTGGAAGGAGTTTGAATTACGTCCGCCACTGGCCACAAAAAATCCTCAAAGTATAGTAACAATCAAAAGGGCAATGCTGTACTAATTACCTAGTGACGCATGTATAACAACGACTGTCAATCTGTCTGCTACAGCTACCATACCATCATCCCTTTCACAACTGGCATATCAACGGCTTATTCACAATATTAATTGTAGAAACGCCGTTAAGAGACTAACGTATGTCGTATACAGTCCTCATATTTGATTTAAAAAAGTAAATACGTCAATTGGGAATTCAACTGGATGGTACCTTCCTTATATCAGCTAACAGCCCTGTTTGTGAAAATATGTACTAGACATAAGATGTATAGACTAATAAAATCAATTGTAAGACCGCATAGACCATAAAACCGAATTAAATATGTCTTGGTATCATCTCTTGTGTATTAGATGATGGTGATGACCTGAAATGTTTTAACGTTAGATTAGGAAGGAGAGACATTAAAGTGTTTTATACTACTTTTATACTTGTGTGTTTATCGATATACGTTATGCAATGAAAGACGAATCGGGTTTTTTCCCCATTAAAATACGCGCACGTGTACCTGTATATTGCATATCTAGTGTCACTTAATTTCCCAGCGTGATGTATCAACGAGACATAAAATGGGAAATGAAAAAGAAACAAACTAAACTTTAATTCGTTGGAAAATAACGCCAATGAATTGGTGTACATGCGCATGAATTCGTATGATAAACTGTCAAAACGTTTTGAGAGATGAGGCCGGGTTCATTAAAGATCGTTACAATATGTAAAAAACTTCTGCAAAGGAAACATCCAACCAAAGGCCCTTTTTAAACAGTAAGGTAATGATATAATACAAAGTGTGTTTCACATGATACAATATACTTTGTAAACAATTAGTTCATTATTTAAAGGGACTGACGAAAACATGGGAGTAATATTTTAATAACGCCAAAAAATAGTTGAATTAAGTTAAACTGAGTTGAATCAGGTGTCATGCTTCTAATCCCTTAATGTATTTGCGAAACTAAAACTGTTGAGCAATGGAAACCATGCTCGCCCATGGGCCAAACCTTTTTCTCGCCCATGGGCGAAATATTTCAATATCGCTATAAAATCGTTGAATTAAGTTAAAATGAGTTACTTTTTGTGTCATGATACTTGAAAGATATACATATATGTATTTGCGAAACAAAAACATGAGTTTTAAGTAAAGGAAAATATTCTCGCCCATGGGCCAAACCTTTTTCTCCCCATGGGCGAAATATTTCAGTATCGCTATAAAATTGTAGAATTAAGTTAAAATGAGTTAAATATGGTGTCATGATACTTGAAAGAAAGAAATTTATGTATTTGCGAAACAAAAACATGAGTTTTAAGTAAAGGAACATATTCTCGCCAATGGGCCTACCCATGGGCCAATCTTCGACCATGGGCAGGCCCATGGGCGACATAGTGTAAATATTGAGTTTTTGAACATTTTTTTGACCGTAGAGTTTCTGGACTTTTTGGGTTTCCAGAATTAAAATGGGATGTGTTCACCTTTTTACGTCTTTGGCATGATGCGGAGGCGGAGGCGGTATCATTGTTAACCGGCTTCAGTCACAGAGAAATTAGTAGGATAATCATTTGATTGTGACATCATGGTAACCGATGACAATGGCCTGGAAAGCACTGTGATGCAATTTCATATCAGCTAAGCCATAACTCCTAAGTAGTCATTGTTGAAGGTCAACACTTAGCCTGAAAACAATGCCGGCTGGTGTGACAAGTAACAAACGAAGAACTGACCGATGTTTCTAGAGGCATTACTTTGCATTGCTTGTATAATGGCATAAGGACCATGTTACACCTACAATAAACGTCAAATATCGACATATATCGACCCTTACACTACATATTTATAGAAATCATACATAGACTCTTTGGTTTTTTTATTGTTGTCTAAAGGTCCCGACTAAACCCTGTGGATCCAAGGTCTGCAATCAGACTAACGAATGTTTGGAGAAGGGATGTGGGAAGGGCTGTGCGCAAGGTGAGAAGAGTAGAAAATAAAAGCAACAAAACACTTTCCATATTCATAAGAAATCTGTGCCAAAAGCAGAGCAATTTCACGATTCCGACTCAATCATGAGCATGTATTGACGAAGCAATATCAAATGGTAATGGCACGAGGCGATCGCGAAAAGGTGAGCGCATTCTGCCCCATCGTCACAAACACATGCAAAGGCAAATCAATAGTTATCCTGAAAAAAACCACATGGAACATATGGTACAAGTCCAAATAAGGAATTGCATCGTACATAAGTCTTGCCACTGATGCCATAAAATTTGTGAAAGCTTTAATGAGGCCTTGAATATTGTAAACTTCTCAAACTTCTGGACAAGAGTCGTATGACGCACTGTAAAATCTTGGCAGAATGAATATGCTCGTTTTAAATACATGGATATTGAATTTGAATGGAATATTAACATGTCAGCGCTGATTGAGTTAAATTCATTACTAATCTTTAAAAAAATAGTGAACTGTAAAGGTTGAGACCAATTGATAAAATTTAACGTTCATGGTTATGTAGTATAATGATTATACATGTTGCATCAAAATTAAAGGGTTTGGGCACAGATTTCTTTTGTCGCTTTTATTTATCATTGTATTGATTGAGTGTTTAAATGTACAGAAGTGTGGCCGATGTCAACTCTTCAGGTACAGAAACATCAATATAGCATTATATTAATGGGCTATTGTCAGTAACTGTTAATTTGTTACATTTACTGCAAAGCTGAATTATTTTTGCCTCGTGTGTCCTATTCGCGTTATAGAGGTCCTCTCTAGAAGGATGTTGAGCATAAATTCCGTGCCGGGTCAGCGTTCACATTTAATTTTCATATTTGGTGTAAACATGACATTTTCAAAGCTCCATGTAGCAGGGAGCAATGTTGTTGGTGTGCGACAAGTTTATCAATGAAGAGATTTTGAACATGGTTGATGTTTTGTCATGACAATGAATGTTAATGTTGGAAGAAATCGCAGCTTAATTATCTCTGTATGAATATTCTCACAAAATATTCCTTCCATTGTTCTTCCTCTTTTAGTATATACACTTTATAAGACAAACAAGTTTTGAATACTTTGACATACCCAATTGCTAATACTCCAAGATAGCCGAAGCCATCATTGCAACTGCTCGCGACTGATCTGTTTGTTTACTTAAACTGCCAGTAAACAGTAAGCGCTGTGCCCCGAAATTAATTATCAAAAAGCTGGCCCTTGGAGCTGTACATCGCGTTCTTGCACCACACAGGATAATACCATATGCACTTAAGAAAAGTTGCCATGTGGTGGGGTGTTAAGTTATACATCTCGACCCTTTCGAAGTGCACACCAATTAATCAGTATCTATCCGATCTCCATTATTATTTCGTCCATTGACAATATGCGGAAATAAGGTGTTTATGTTTACAGTGTGATGACTAAATAAAGACACTCGCTTTCTCGCCCTTAGATGATCTTGCAACTTCAGTCCTTTTAGTTTAAAATGCCAAAGATTCATACAGACTAAAACTTCATATTACAGCACCATCAGTCTGCGAACTCCACATCGCCTCCGAAACCGGGAACCTGTCAAAGGTGAAACTCATCTTGTCCCAGGGACGGGCGGACATAAAGTGCAAAGAGTGGATTGGTTGGACACCGGTGATGTTGGCAGCTGGTAATGGGCACCGAGAAGTGGTTGAGTTACTTGTTAGTAAAGGATCCAGCATGTCACTCGTAAATAAAAGAGGTGACAACATCCTTCACTGTGCCTGTTGGGGAGGAGAGGTTGAGATGGTGAAGTATATACTCTCACATAGCATTGAGGACATCAACAGTAGAGGATGTAAGAAGATGACACCAATGATGGCCGCAGCATTGCGTGGACATAAAGAAGTGGTAGAGTTACTCGTGAGTGAAGGAGCTGATGTGTCACTCGTATCTGAGAGGGGTGACAACATCCTTCATCTTGCCTGTCGGGGAGGACATGTGGAGGTGGTGAAATATATCCTCTCACAAGACATGGTTCGTATCAACAGTAGAGGATGGAAGAAGAGGACACCGGTGATGGTGGCAGCAGAGAACAGACACAAAGAGGTGGTAGAGTTACTCGTGAGTGAAGGAGCTGACTTGTCACGCGTATCTCACAATGGTGACAACATCCTTTACTGTGCCTGTTTGGGAGGAGATGTGGAGGTGGTCAAGTATGTCCTCTCACAAGGTATTGTTGACATCAACATCAGAAGACGGAAGAAGAGGACACCAGTGATGGCGGCAGCATTGCGTGGACATAAAGAAGTGGTAGAGTTACTCGTGGTTGAAGGAGCTGATGTGTCACTCTTATCTGAGAAGGGTGACAACATTCTTCATCTTGCCTGTCGGGGTGGACATGTGGAGGTGGTGAAATATATCCTCTCACAGGACAAGGTGCGCATAAACAGTAGAGGATGGAAGAAGAAGACACCAGTGATGGTGGCAGCAGAGAATGGACATAAAGACGTGGTAGAGTTACTCGTAGGTGAAGGAGCTGACTTGACAATCCTATCTCACGGGCGTGACAGCGTCCTTCATCTTGCCTGTCGGGAAGGACATGTGGAGGTGGTCAAGTATATCCTCTCACAAGACATGGTGGGCATCAACAGTAGAGGATGGAAGAAGAGGACACCAGTGATGGTGGCAGCATTGCGTGGACATAAAGAAGTGGTAGAATTACTCGTAGGTGAAGGAGCTGATGTGTCACTCGTGAATCAAAGGCGTGAAAACATCCTTCATCTTGCCTGTCGGAGAGGACATATGGAGGTGGTGAAATATATTCTCTCACAGGACAAGGTAGGCATCAACGCCAAAAACAACAAAGGACAAACAGCAGCCACGATAGCAATATCCCAGGATCGAGGAGACATGCTTGATCTTCTTGTGTCACATGGTGCTCTCATGTAATGTTTGCGCAGACATTCAGGCATTCATATTGTTAAAGACAATGTGTTGAATACAGTTATGACGTTCACGTATTGAATACATTGATGTTGTTACAGACATTGAAGTGTAGAATAAATTCATGTTGTTACTGACATTGGGATGTGGAATAAAATCATGTCATTACGGATATTGACGTGTTTATTACATTGAATGTTGTTACTGATATTGAAGTGTAAACCCTCAGCATAGCCAAAAGAAACATCTAGTGTCGATTGTACGATTCAGACTATATCATGTGCATGTGTTTATGATCCACTATCAAATAGTAATGAGACCAGGCGTTTGCGAAAAGGTCAGCGTATCCTGTCCCACCAGTGGCACCCGTCACAAACACATGCAAAGGCAAGTCAATACTTCACCTGATAAAACACCACGTAAACATATGGTACAAGTCATAATAGGGAATTGCATTGGACATAATCTTTGTCACTGATGCGTCAAGTTGGAAATGTCCTCAACATGTCTACCATAAAGCTTTTTGAAAGCTTTACTGAGGCCTTGAATGTTATAACCTTGATAAAATTTCACGCTCTTTGAAATCTTTGAAGAGAGAGCATGCTCGATTGTATCTCAATAGTTGTGAAATATAAGCACCAAAGGCTGGAGCTGCTGGAATATTGGAAAGTTGACTAGTAGAAAGTTGAAGCCATCTGTTGTCATCGAGTCTTGTGGAGAGTTTTGTCAATCTGAATCTTTATGCATAGATCTTAATAACTCTACTTCTTGCCTAATTTCTTACACCCAAATTTTAGGTAGATGTTGTCAGTGAGGAAGTTGAGCATTTGATGTATTGTCTTCTCATTACACTTCAGATGGCAATGGCTTTCATTTTTCACAAATAGTCCTGAACCTCCGAATATAGATATATACTGTATCTGTGGTCACCACGTTCTGTAACAAAGGCCCCCTGGATCAAGGAATGAAGTTTTCCCTTAAGTTTGTCCTGTGGGATAGTGGTGTACAAAGTTGTGAAACGAAATATTTTGACAGAATGGAGCTTGGTTCTTTTCTGAGAATGCAAAACGTCAAAGTAATCCTTTGCATTTTGAGAATCAACATGGTATTAATTCCACTTTTCTCAAATACTTTCTGTGAATATAAAGAAAGTCCTTCCTTGATTGTATTGGGGATTATGGTTAGTCTTTGAGACAGTGATTTGGCGGAACATTTGCTGAACCAAGTAATATATTTCCCTTTGTACGGATCTTTATGGAGCTTTGAAATCCAGAACAAAAGAGGAACGGACATGTCTTCAGGTTTTATAGTCAAGTCAAAAGTTTACAGTTCTGACGTAGCTATGGTTTTGGCAAATTTCTCCTTCAGTTAACAAACCAGCCTAGTAATTGACATTATTTGAGGTGTCACGTATATAGTATACCAAGTTCTCTGATTAAACAATGAATACAGTGATGCTTACATATAATGGAGGGGGGCACGGGTGGCTCAGTCGTCTTAGGCCCCGCAATTCTCAAACCTATTATTGTGGGTTCGAATCCCGGTTCGCCACGATTATGTTTCTAGGCTTGTCAGCACCATACCCGTGCTCGTGGGTTTCACCGAAGTGGTGAACGTCTGAAACTTGCATCACTTCGGGTTTTCCTCTCACATATAGCTGATACGCCGCAATATAACTGGAATACTATTAAAAGCGGCGTTAAACCCAACTCACTCACTCACATTTAATGGTTATGTTATCTGAGGCCTTGTCAGTTGGAACAACTACCACCTTCGTATGTAGGGCAGCCAGACGTTGGATGACAGCTGGCTGGGACAGAATAGGTTTATACCAATTCCGTTTCCTCTTTTTAAGTTTGTGTATTCTACCAATGATAACATCACGCACTGACCTAACCCACATTCATTCAACAGGTTCCTAGTCTCTTTTGGCTCATTTTTGGCACATTCATCACAACAGTCATAATTATCATGGATATATAATTATTATAAAGTTGTGATCCCAATCGGTAGGAGGATGCTCATGGTATTTGGGTCCATATTTGAAAAACTGACGAAGGTTGTTATTGTCAACATTGGAGAAATCATCTGTGATTATATGACCTGTAGGTTGTAGCAGTATGATGAGTCTTGGCAGCCACAAGTAGTTGAATTTACATCATGAGCTGCCAAGTCCAGGTTTTGCAGCACGTTCCTGAAAGTGAACACCCTGGAAGAAATTGTTTTCGGGTGGAAAAAAATGTTGGTGGTTATTGAAATTTAAAATATTGCGGGAATCTTATTCAGATTTAAGGCATCAATTCCCTTGTTTGCACATTTTAAATTCAAGAAATTGCGGTCTTTGTCTGATTTAGTGTCTGTGTCTGCTTCATGCCATTACAGGCATTGACTTAATGAATACATTCATGTAGTTACATACAATAATATGGAGAAAATAGCCATGCCATTACAGACACTGACGTGTGGAATACATTTACGTAGTTACAGAAACTGAAGTGTTGAATACATTTATGTTGTTACACACATTGAAGCGTTGAATACATTCATGTTATTACACACTTCGGTGTGTTCAATATATGTTGTTATACACATTTGTAAGGAACCACCCAAGGGAGATTGAATACGACAGTTATTGTACAATTATATAAGAAAGGTAGTTCTAGTGAGTGAGTGAGTGAGTGAGTATGGTTTTACGCCGCTTTTAGCAATATTCCAGCAATATCACGGCGGGGGACACCAGAAATGGGCTTCACACATTGTACCCATGTCGGGAATCGAACCCGGGTCTTCGGCGTGAAGAGCGAACGCTTTAACCACTAGGCTACCCGACCGCCCCCAAAGGTAGTTCTAAAGACCTGAACAACGAATGAGGAATATCGATTCTCAGCACATTTAGTAAATCATACACATCTATACTCAATAACAGATATGAAAAATGCAAAAAATATTGAGTCACAGGCGCTTTTAGGTAAGGTTATAGCACAATTAATAACATGTTCATCCTCCAAGTCATAATGTAGCATTATATATGAAGTGAGTGAGTGAGTGAGTGCGGTTTTACGCCGCTTTTATCAATATTCCAGCAATATCCGGCGGGGGACATCAGAAATGGGCTTCACACATTGTACCCATGTCGGGAATCGAACCCGGGTCTTCGGCGTGACAGCGAACGCTTTAACCACTAGGCTACCCGACCGCCCTTATATATCAAGAAAACCAAGCTTAATGCCATATTCGTTGATGTAAGAAAAACATTTGATATTGTTGATAGATTAAAGCTATGGTCTGCACTGTAACGAAGAGGCGTTTCACCGAAAATGTTTAATGCTCTCACATACATCTGTAAGCGTGTAAAGGTACGCGAATACAAATATCTATCAAAAGATTTTGATTGTCAATTAGGTGAGAGACAATGATGTGTGTTCCATGTTTATCAATGAGTTAGCTTCAGAAATCGACTCAAACTGTGAACATGCGATACAAATGCATCTGAATATTATACAACTATTTCTATTTTATTTGCAGATGACATAGTGTTTTTTGCAGATTCTGTTTATGGTTTACAAAAACGTATTAACGCTTTGGAATGTTTCTGTGAAAGCCAATTAGAATAAACGAAACATGTTGTTTTTAAAAATAGCGGTATACTATCCAAACATGAAAAATGGTATTTGTATTTGAAACTGCTCAATTCTAGACATATGTAGGTGTTGTTTTCCTTATCATGGTCTCAAAACGCTGGTAATGCTGCTATACAAGTGAAGAAGATTCTTTGTGCTGTATTCAAATCTGTGTATGTGATTAAGCAACTCACATATAACCTATGTTTTTACATTTTTGACGCCACAAAATTAGTCCACTTTTCCATTATGGTTAAGAAATATGGGGACTGGATACTCACAAAGAAATCGAAACAGTACAAATATTTGCTTTTAAACGTTTCTTTCGTGTTAAAACATCGTCCTCAAACCATGTAGTTAGGGGTGAAAGTGGACGATATCCCATGATCTATATCCACATATTAAAGGGCTGTTGAATACTGGTGTAATTACATTGCCTAACACCAGAAATGTTACAACTTATTATTTCTTAATTGTGTGAATAGAAAAAAAACTAAGATGGCTTTAAATATTAAAGACATTTTATACAAGTTTGGTTTCGGATATGTGTGGTAACAAGAACTTGTATTTAATGTATCTAGTTTTATATCTGTGTTTGAAAAAAGACTGAAATCATCCTAGGAGCTTGATTGGCATGCAGCACAATTTTTCCAGTTATAAATTGATAACCTTCTTTCAATATCCTTTGCCCTCAGATTCTAAATTAAATAAATTTCCATTTCAAATTTCTGTGCTGCGTTAGCTCCACTTAGATGTTCTTCACTCCAGCTCCGAATTGAAATAGATATGGCAGATATGTTTAAGAAGTAAAATCAGGTAGAATGTGTCATGTAAGCAAACAAAGATACATATGGGTTTAATACTATTCTGTACTTGTATGCTATGCTTATGGCAATTCCAGGAGTTTGCATATATACTCAAAATACTACTTATATCCAACATTACATAAATCTAACTTACTAATGTCTTTAAAAAATGATGACACTGTTAAAATATTTTCCAAATTTGTATATGAACCAATGTAACTATGACAATCATTTTGGTGACCAATGCATATCAAACTATGAATGTATACGTGCTGTTACTCTCTTAAGCAATGATGTAACTGAAGAATGGGGATACTGCCTCCACTACGTTATGAACATAGACTGGTAAAGTCCATAACATCATGAATGATTTCAACTCGTCAAAGTCAGTAGTGACACGACTGTATTCAACACGTCAATGTCAGTTCTGACATGTTTGTATTCTACATGTCAATATCTGCAATGCCATAGACATTTCAACACTCTGCTCGCTGCTGATGACTGCTGTTGGTATCTGGCCATGTCAGTTAAGGATTGATTGTATATATGTTTCGGTTCATTGAGGTTTGAATCGAAAAACCGATGTACAAACTGTATGAATCCGCGTAGCGGATTCTTACAAAAGTTTGCACATCGGTTTTTCGATTCATACCTCGATGAAGCGAAAAAAATACCTAGTCAATGCTTATAATTAAATTCGACAACGAAAACATATAAAAGTTTAACCAAAAACAGTTGTTCATATCAAAGCAGACAAAAATGACGAGATTGCAATTGATAAACCACTTCTATATGTCCATGCAATGCTGCCGCCATCACTGGTGTCCTCTTCTTCCATCCTCTACTGTTGATGCCCACCATGTCTCGTGAGAGGAAATACTTGACCACCTCCACATCTCCTCCCCGACAGGCAGTGTGAAGGACGCTGTCACGCCCATAAGATAGGATTGAAAAGTCAGTTCCTTCACACACGAGTAACTCTACCACCTCTTTGTGTCTGTTCTCTGCTGCCGCCATCACCGTGTCATCTTCTTCCATCCTCTACTGTTCATGTCCTCCATGTCATGTGAGAGTATATACTTCACCATCTTCACCTCTCCTCCCCGACAAGCACAGTGAAGGATGTTATCACCTCTTTTATTTACGAGTGACATGCTGTATCCTTTGCTAACAAGTAACTCAACCACTTCTCAGTGCCCATTACCAGCTGCCAACATCACCGGTGTCCAACCAATCCACTCTTTGCACTTAATATCCGCCAGTCCCTGGGACAAGATCAGTTTCCGGTTCCCGGTTTCAGAGGCGATGTGGAGTTCGCAGACTGATGGTGCTGTAAAATGAAGTTTTAGTCTGTACGTAGCATTTTAAAAGTTAAAGGGCTGAAGTTGCAAGATATCATTTAATGGCGAGAAAGCGAGTGTCTTTGTTTAGTCATCACACTTCAAACATAAACACCTTATTTCCGCATATTGTCAATGGACGAAATAATGATGGAGACCGGATAGATACTGATTAATTGGTGTGCACTTCGGAAGAGACGAGATGTATAACTGAACATCCCACCAACTTCTCTGAAATGCATGTTGTATTATCCTGTGTGGTGCAAGAACGCGATGTACAGCTCCAAGGGCCAGCTTTTTGATAATGGCAAACGTGTGCATGTTCCACTTAAAGGGCACAGCATTTACTGTTCACTGTCAGTTTAAGTAAACAAACAGATCAGTCGCGAGAAGTTGCAATGGTGGCTTCGGCTATTTTGGAATATCAGCAATTGGGTATGTCAAAGTTTTCAAAACCTGTTTGTCTTATAAAGTGTATGTACTAAAAGAGGAAGAACGATGGAAGGAATAGTTTGTGAGAATATTCATACCGAGATAATTAACCTGAGATTTCTTCCAACATTAACATTTATTTTTCAGGTTCTGAAAATAGGAGAATAGTGTATTGTAATTGAATCTATCTGGCATTTATTGTCATGACAAAACATCAACCATGTTCAAAATCCCTTTAATGATGAACTTGCCGCACAGCAACAACATTGCTCTCTGCTACATGGAACTTTCAAAATGTCAAGTTTACACAAAATATGAAAATTAAACCTTGACAGTTCACTATTATTTTAAAGTTTTGTAATGAAATTAACTCAATCAGCACTGACTTGTTAATATTCCATTCAAATTCAATATCCATGTATTTAAATCGAGCATGCTCATTCTACCAAGATTTCACAGTGCGTCATACGACTCTTGTCCAGACGTTTGATCAAGTTTACAATATTCAAGGCTTCAGTAAAGCTTTCACAAAGTTTTATGGCATCAGTGGCAAGACTTATGTACGATGCAATTCCTTATTTGGACTTGTACCATATGATCAATGCGTTTTTTTCAGGATAATTATTGATTTGCCTTTGCATGTGTTTGTGACGGTTAGGCAGAATGCGCTCACCTTTTTGCGATCGCCTCGTGCCACAACCATTTGATATTGCTTCGTAAACACATGCTTATGATTGAGTCGGAATCGTGAAATCGCTCTGCTTTTGAATATGAATATGAACTAATAAGGTTTCTTTTATTTTCTACACTTCTCACTTTGCGCACATCCCTTCAAACATACCTTCTCCAAACATTCGGAAGTCTGATTGCAGACCTCGGATCCACAGGGTTTAGTCGGGGCCTTTCGACACCAATAAAAAACCCAAATGATTTCTATGATTTCTATTAATATGTAGTGTAGGGGTCGATATATATTGATATATGACGTTTAATGTAAGGTGTAACATGGTCCTAATGCCATTATACAAGCACTGCAAAGTAATGCCTCTAGAAACATCGGTCAGTTCTTCGTGTGTTACTTATCACACCAGCCGGCATTGTTTTCAGGCAAAGTGTGGACCTTCAACAATGACTTTCCCGAGAGTTATGGCTTTTCTGATATGAAATTGCATCACAGTGCTTTCCAGGCCATTGTCATCGGTTACCATGATGTCACAATCAGATGACTAACCTACTAATTTCTCTGTGACTGAAGCTGGTTAACAATGATACCGCCTCCGCGTAGAGCGGAATTTCTGGGATACGATCCCCGACCGAATCATGCCAAAGACGTAAAAAGGGGGTACTTGTTGTTACCCTTTTCGACGCTCGGCATTGACAGGATGAAATAAGCGCTGTACAGCTCGGAGTCACTATCTTTTAACTGAGTGGGGTATTCATGTTAAAGTTTAAGCACGGTACATCAGTGGGATAGGAAGATAAAACCGACATCAGTTTGAACGAGTACAAGAGCACACACACACGCACACATACACACACGCACACGCACACGCACACGCACTCACACACAAATACACATATACACACGCGCACACACACGCACAAATACACACACACGCACAAACACACGCACATATACACAAAGGCACGTACATACACACGCACACATATGTAGACAGAGGTTATTCTAGACGCGGTTTTAAAATTAATTTCACCTCACTTTCTACACTCAAGACAATCTTATTGATTACAAACTGGATTTGTTGTGAGAAGAGCGATTTTGGGTGATATATATTATCTAACCCTCCTGTTCGTTGATATCAAATATGTCAACAGTCACCCAAAGGTTTCTTTCATTAACTCGTGCTGTTATATTTCATATCAAAAGATGCTCATTGACTTTATGTCTCCTTCGTAAACAATCATGACTTCTGGTTGTATTGGTATGGAGCAGTTGACTGGCTTGTACTTTACATTCAGTGTCAATCATTGACAAAAATCGAAAATTCCCAGTAGCTGACAAATTTGTCTCCTCGACTGCGAACCAGAAGGTCACGGTCGAATGTAGAGCGAGTGTCACATCTACGTACCCTAGGTTGCTGTTTGATTGTATTGAGACGTGTGTGGGGTTTTATCTTGCTGCCAAATTCTCCCATCTCCCATCTCCAAAATCCACACCACCGAAATCTCCATCAACCTACACAATCATCACCCCAACTATTCTTTCACCTACTCCATCAACACAACAGTCTCATCACCTAAACCACCAGCAACCCAAAGTTTCCATCACCTAAACAACCATGATCCATTCTATCCTATCACCTACACAACCATCAGCCCAACAGTCACATCACCTGCATCACCATCAACCAAAGAATTTCATCAACAACATCACGACCCCAACAGTCACATCATCTACACAACCATCACGCCAAGATTCCTATCACCTACACCAACAGTTCCTCTCATTGCAGCAGTTTATGTGGAGGTTCGTGACTTTCATCGTTTAAATTAGCAAAAAGGTAAAAAAGAAGGCAAGAAAATATCACAGGCATAACAGTTAACTATTTAATAGTGCATCCGTTTATCAGCACACAGCTTCTAAAACATATCACATATCATTTATAACATACCACATGCTGCATAACACATAACAGAAATTACATATGAGTCACATAACATACCACATACCACATACCACATACCACATACCACATATAATATATGTCATATAACATTACACATATCGTATAACACATACAACATATACGAACATATCACATATCGCATATCGCATATCGCATGTCACATTTTTTCTATAACACATGGAATGGATTTCAGAAGGAGTCAATAACAAAACCATAATGCGGTACGGCATTTCGTTTGAACCCGGTGTAGACGTGCATAGGATATAATCTATCGCAAATCACATAATGCATATCAAATAGCACATAGCAAGTATGGGAAAACACCAGTCACATAACACATACCACACAACAACATCATAGAACACCTATTGAATAACATATATCATACTTCACACATCTTTTCAACAGAACGTGTATCTACACCCTGGTAAATGTGACAAGGTCCACATTTCACCCAATCATTTAAAGACTTCTTTATACTGTAAATACACCAATTCCAAAGTCACAGGATCATTAGCTACATTTATGTACGAGTTTTATACCTTACAAGAGCTTAGACTTTTCCCGGAATTTTATCCAGGGCGAGCTGAATGTAGTCAAGAATGGGTGGTTGTGTTTTGATCAGGTGACAACATTTTTAGCTATTAATGACTCTCGTTTGTGGCCTTTATGTACTTTCGAAATGGCATATGATTCCTTAAATAGACAAAATGTGATAATTTGGCAATAAAGGTAAAAATATTCAACGATATTGAGGCGTTAGATGAAAATTTCAGAGGCCGTGTGCTGATAAACGGATGCACTACTGAATAGTTAACTGTTATGCCTGTGAATTATTTTGTCTTCTTGTTGACCTTTTTGCTAATTTAAACGATGAACGTCATGAACCTCCACATAAGCTGCGGCAATGAGAAGAATGGTTGGGGTAGGTGATAGGAATCTTGGCGTGATGTTGGTGTAGATGATGTGACTGTATATCTGTTCTTATGTACGCGGTCTAAAATATTGGTTAAAGATTACAGAAATGTCACCTGATCGTATTCCTCGTAAATGTTATGAAATGCTGAAATACCGCGACAATGTTGGTTATATAACATGGGTCACTAAAATCAGACAACTTTTATTTCTTCATGGATTTGGATATGTTTGGATTTACCAATGTGTTGGAGATAAGACAGCGTTTCTTAGTGTATTTAAACAAGTTGCATCTGATATGTTTATCAAAGAACGGAGAGCTACATTGGAAAATAGTTCAAGATACGACCTTTATAAAACATTTAAATCCTGCTTATCTCCAGAACAGTTTAAAAAAATATGAGTTTTTGTCCTTTTTGCTCCACATTTATTGAAAACAAATACCACTTTATGCTTATCTGTCCATGTTATGAATCGCACAGAACAAAATATGTCCAAGGTTTACCCCAAAACATCAATAAACTTATTAAGCTCCTCCGTTTTGATGAAATATCTAACGAGCAACAAAAGAATACTATCCTATACATTAATTATGGTTTACGAATTCGCAACCGTCTTTGTACAAATGATGTTTAATTATTCTTGAGGTTATTTGCCTTTATTAATCAAATGCTTTAATTTCTTCTTGTTGTGTTGTGATGAGATATATTTAAAAAAAATTGAACACGTGCACATCTCTGTGCATATAAGTCTGCATGTTTATACTTGTACATATACAAAATTGTATATATATAATATTATTGTATGTATATGGGCCTATGGCCAGAATACAATAAATGATGATGATGATGATGATGATGATGATGACTGTTGGGGTCGTGATGTTGTGGATGGAATTTTGAGGTTGATGGTGATGTAGGTCATGTGACTGTTGGGTTCATGGTGGAGTAAGTGATAGGATAGAAGGGATGACGGTTGTTTAGGTGATGGAAACTTTGGGTTGATGGTGGTTTAGGTGATGAGACTGTTGTGTTGATGGTGGAGTAGGTGAAAGAATAGTTGGGGTGATGATTGTGTAGGTTGATGGAGATTTCAGTGGTGTGGATGTTGAGGATGGGATTTTTGGGATGATGGTAGTAAAGCACTAACTATATGAATGGAATTTCAAAAAGATATACTGTAACGCTTATTTGTTGTTTCCCATATCGAAGCATAACTGGAATATTGCTCGTACTTCGCTAAATCCCATTTACTCAATCATAGTGATAGACTGTAATGAACTGCAGCAACATTCATTTTACACCTTGCACCAAGTGACGGTATCTGAATCTCTATTGCTGGTGTCTGCAATTGTTTAAACATGTGCATCATATTGATCGCTTGAGAGTCATCGTCGTCATGTGTAAAATGTCACGTGATGTCCCGAAAACAACTGCTGCTGGTGATATCTTAACCGTTCAAGTGCAGTCTCTGGCAGTCGCCTTAGCGTGTGGATCCTGCACTCCCCTGTTAACAGTTCAAGATGATGACGCTGGTTTCAAGTAGCAGACTGCAGCTAGCTTTAGCAACAACTGTTTACATCATGTTGGTACATGTACTTTCCACATGCAGCACAAAGGAATGTAGACTTCAGATGACAGATAAAATGAAGGACAGATCTGTCATTTTCAGAAAAAATTACATCGAGTTGTGCCAACTTGAATGTATCAATGATATTTTTATTTTCGCATCATGTCGCCAACCCAATGATGAATTCCAGAAGATTGAGAAGACAGGCGGATCCAGTGTTCGTCCTGAAACTCATCCACATGTAAGTTTTATTTATGTCAAGTAGGATGTATATTGACGTGTATCAGTGTACCTAAATGTGTACATGCGTGTGTATATACAGTAAACTACGTTTGTAACGAACACGCTTATAACGAACTGACGGGTATAACGGACTTATTTTTACTCCCGGCCATTTGTTGTATATATGATGTATGTATGCTCATAACGAACTACGGTTATTACGAACTAAAATAAGTGGTCCCCTCGAGTTCGTTATAACCGTAGTCTACTGTATGTGTAGATGCATGTGTCTGTGAGCACTTGATGTGTGTCGATGTGTATAAATATGTGTAAGTGTGTGTTGGTGTGTGTAGATGTATATAGATGTGTGTAGATGTGTGTGCATATGTGTAGATATGTGTGTGTTTCGGTATGTAGAGTTGAGTGGATACGTGTCGTTGTGAGTGTAAGAAGATGTGTGTAGATATGTGTAGATGTGTGTGAGTGTATGTAGATGTGTGTAGATATGTGTAGATGTGTGTCAGTGTGTTTAGATATGTGCAGGAGGAAGCGTGTGGAGGTGTGTGCCAGTGTGTTTAGATATGTGCAGGAGTTAGCGTGTGGAGGTGTGTGTCAGTGTGTTTAGATATGTGCAGGAGGAAGCGTGTGGAGGTGTGTGTCAGTGTGTTTAGCTATGTGCAGAAGTTAACGTGTGGAGGTGTGTGCCAGTGTGTTTAGATATGTGCAGGAGTTAGCGTGTGGAGGTGTGTGTCAGTGTGTTTAGATATGTGCAGGAGGAAGTGTGTGGAGGTGTGTGTCAGTGTGTTTAGATATGTGCAGGAGTTAGTGTGTGGAGGTGTGTGTCAGTGTGTTTAGATATGTGCAGGAGGAAGCGTGTGGAGGTGTGTGTCAGTGTGTTTAGATATGTGCAGAAGTTAGTGTGTGGAGGTGTGTGTCAGTGTGTTTAGATATGTGCAGAAGTTAGTGTGTGGAGGTGTGTGTCAGTGTGTTTAGATGTGTGCAGGAGGAAGCGTGTGGAGGTGTGTGTCAGTGTGTTTAGATATGTGCAGGAGGAAGCGTGTGGAGGTGTGTGTCAGTGTGTTTAGATATGTGCAGAAGTTAGTGTGTGGAGGTGTGTGTCAGTGTGTTTAGATGTGTGCAGGAGGAAGCGTGTGGAGGTGTGTGTCAGTGTGTTTAGCTATGTGCAGGAGGAAGCGTGTGGAGGTGTGTGTCAGTGTGTTTAGATATGTGCAGGAGTTAGCGTGTGGAGGTGTGTACCAGTGTGTTTAGATATGTGCAGAAGTCAGTGTGTGGAGGTGTGTGTCAGTGTGTTTAGATATGTGCAGGAGGAAGCGTGTGGAGGTGTGTGTCAGTGTGTTTAGATATGTGCAGGAGGAAGAGTGTGGAGGTGTGTGTCAGTGTGTTTAGATATGTGCAGGAGGAAGCGTGTGGAGGTGTGTGTCAGTGTGTTTAGATATGTGCAGGAGTTAGCGTGTGGAGGTGTGTGTCAGTGTGTTTAGATATGTGCAGGAGGAAGCGTGTGGAGGTGTGTGTCAGTGTATGTACATGTGTACAGATGTGTAGATGTGTAAATGAGTATATGCGAAGCTGTGACACTCGCTCCACATTCGACAAGGATCTTCTGTTTCACCAAGAGTCAAAGAAGTCAATTTTGTTAGCTACTGGGAATTTTAGATTTTTGTCAGTGATTGACAGTGAATGTCAGTTCAAGTGTGACTGTGCTATACCAATACAATCAGAAGTCATGATTGTTTACGAAGGAGACATAAAGTCACCGGGCATCTTTTGATATGAAATATAACAGCACGAGTTGATGACAGAAAACCTCCAGGTGACTGTTGAAATATTTGGCAGAGTTAGATAATATATATATATATCTTCTCACAACAAATCCAGTTTGTAATCAATAATCTTAAGTGTAAAAAGTGAGGTGAAATGAGGTTTAAAACCGCGTCTAGGTTACCCTTGTCTAGACATGTGTGCATATGTGTGTATGTGTGTTTGTGTATATGTGCGTGTGTCTGTGCGTGTACCCCCTTTTATGTCTTTGGTATGATGCGGTCGGGGATCGATTCCCAGAAATTCCGCTCTACGCGGAGGCGGTATCATTGTTAACCAGCTTCAGTCACAGAGAAATTAGTAGGTTAGTCATCTGATTGTGACATCATGGTAACCGATGACAATGGCCTGGAAAGCACTGTGATGCAATTTCATATCAGAAAAGCCATAACTCTCGGGAAAGTCATTGTTGAAGGTCCACACTTTGCCTGAAAACAATGCCGGCTGGTGTGATAAGTAACACACGAAGAACTGACCGATGTTTCTAGAGGCATTACTTTGCAGTGCTTGTATAATGGCATTAGGACCATGTTACACCTTACATTAAACGTCATATATCAACATATATCGACCCCTACACTACATATTTATAGAAATCATAGAAATCATTTGGTTTTTTTTATTGCTGTCTAAAGGCCCCGGCTAAACCTTGTGGATCCGAGGTCTGCAGTCAGACTTCCGAATGTTTGGAGAAGGGATGTGGGAAGGGCTGTGCGCAAGGTGAGAAGTGTAGAACATAAAAGCAACAAAACACATTCCATATTCATAGGAAATCTGTGCCAAAAGCAGAGCGATTTCCTAATTCCGACTCAATCATGAGCATGTGTTAACGAAGCACTATCAAATGGTAATGGCACGAGGCGATCGCGAAAAGGTGAGCGCATTCTGCCTAACCGTCACAAACACATGCAAAGGCAAATCAATAATTATCCTGAAAAAACACATGGAACATATGGTACAAGTCCAAATAAGGAAATGCACCGTACATAAGTCTTGCCACTGATGCCATAAAACTTTGTGAAAGCTTTACTGAGGCCTTGAATATTGTAAACTTGAACAAACTTCTGGACAAGAGTCGTATGGCGCACTGTGAAATCTTGGTAGAATGAACATTTACAATAAGTGAATATTGAATTTGAATGGAATATTAACAAGTCAGTGCTGATTGAGTTAAACTGATTACAAAACTCTAAATTAATAGTGAACTGTCAAGGTTGACACCAATTGAGAAAATATTACGTTCATGCTATGTGCATGTAGTAAAATGATTATACATGTTGCATCAAAATTAAAGGGTTTGGGCAGAGATTTCTTTTGTCGCTTTTATTTATCATTGTATTGATTGAGTATTTAAATGTAAAGAAGTATGGAACACGGACGATATCAACTCTTCAGGTACAGAAACATCAATATGACATAATATTAATGGGCTATTGTCAGTAACTGTTAACTTGTTACATTTACTGCAAATTTGAAAAATCATTGCCTCGTGTGTCCTATTCGCGTTATAGAGGTCCTCTCTAGCAGGATGTTTAGCATAAATTGCGTGCAGGGTCAGCGCTCACATTTAATTTTCATATTTTGTGTAAACTTGACATTTTCAAAAGTTCCATGTAGCAGAGAGCAAGTTCATCATTAAAGGGATTTTGAACATGGTTGATGTTTTGTCATGACAATGAATGCCAGATAGATTCAGTTACAATACACCATTCTACAGAAAAAATAAATGTTAATGATAGAAGAAATCACAGCTTAATTAGCTCTGTCTGAATATTCTCACAAACTATTCCCTCCATTGTTCTTCCTTTTTTAGTACATACACTTGATAAGACAAACAAGTTTTGAATAATTTGACATACCCAACTTCTGATACTCCAAAATAGCCGAAGCCATCATTGCAACTGCTCGCGACTGATCTGTTTGTTTACTTAAACTGTGCCCTATAAGTGGACCATCCACACGTTTGCCATTATCAAAAAGCTGGCCCTTGGAGCTGTACATCGCGTTCTCGCACCACACAGGATAATACTACATGCACTTCAGAGAAGTTGCCATGTGGTGGGATGTTCAGTTATACATCTCGACTCTTTCGAAGTGCACACCAATTAATCAGTATCTATCCGATCTCCATCACCATTTCGTCCATTGACAATATGCGGAAATAAGGTGTTTATGTTTACAGTGTGATGACTAAACAAAGACACTCGCTTTCTCTCCCTTAGATAATGTCTTGCAACTTCAGCCCTTTAACTATAAAATGCCAAAGATACGTATAGACTAATACTTCATATTACAGCACCATCGTTCTGCGAACTCCACATCGCCTCTGAAACCGGGAACCTGTCAAAGGTGAAACTCATCTTGTCCCAGGGACGGCCGGACATTAAGTGCAAAGAGTGGATTGGTTGGACACCGGTGATGTTGGCAGCTGGTAATGGGCACCGAGAAGTGGTTGAGTTACTTGTTAGTAAAGGATCCAGCATGTCACTCGTAAATGAAAGAGGTGACAACATCCTTCACTGTGCCTGTTGGGGAGGAGAGGTTGAGATGGTGAAGTATATACTCTCACATGACATGGAGGACATCAACAGTAGAGGATGTAAGAAGATGACACCAGTGATGGCGGCAGCATTGCATGGAGATAAAGAAGTGGTAGAGTTACTCGTGAGTGAAGGAGCTGATGTGTCACTCGTATCTGAGAGGGGTGACAACATTCTTCATCTTGCCTGTCGAGGAGGACGTGTGGAGGTGGTGAAGTATCTCCTCTCACAAGACATGGTGCGCATAAACAGTAGAGGATGGAAGCAGAGGACACCGGTGATGGTGACAGCATTGCATGGACACAAAGAGGTGGTAGAGTTACTCGTCAGTGAAGGAGCTGATGTGTCACTTCTATCTCACAGTGGTGACAACATCCTTTGCTGTGCCTGTTTGGGAGGAGATGTGGAGGTGGTGAAATATATCCTCTCACAAGACATGGTGCGAATCAACAGTAGAGGATGGAAGAAGAGGACACCAGTGATGGTGGCAGCATTGCGTGGACATAAAGAAGTGGTAGAGTTACTCGTGAGTGAAGGAGCTGATGTGTCACTCGTGAATCAAAGGCGTGACAACATCCTTCATCTTGCCTGTCGGGGAGGACATGTGGAGGTGGTGAAATATATCCTCTCACAGGACAAGGTGGGCATCAACGCCAAAAACAAAAAAGGACAAACAGCAGCCAAGATAGCAATATCCCAGGATCGAGGAGACATGCTTGATCTTCTTGTGTCACATGGTGCTCTCATGTAATGTTTGAGCAGACATGTGTTGAATAAAGTTATGACGTTCGCGTTTTGAATACATTGATGTTGTTACAGACATTGAAGTGTAGTATAAATTGATGTTGTTACTGACATTGGCATGTGGAATAAAATCATGGCATTACGGATATTGACGTGTTTATTACATTGATGTTGTTACGGACATTGACGCGTTGAACGCTGTTACTCACATTGAAGTTTCAACCCTCAGCATAGCCAAAAGATACATTTAGTGTCGATTGTACGATTCAGACTATACCATGTGCATGTGTTTATGATCCACTATCAAATAGTAATGAGATCAGGCGTTCGCGAAAAGGTCAGCATATCCTGTCCCACCAGTGGCACCCGTCACAAACACATGCAAAGGCAAGTCAATACTTCACCTAAAAAAGCACGGAAACATATGGTACAAATCATAATAGGCGATTGCATTGGACATACTTTTTGTCACTTATGCGTCAAATTTGGAAATGTCCTCAAAACAATGTCCTGAAAACTTTACTGAGGCCTTGAATGTTATAACCTTGATCAAACTGCACGCTCTTTGAAATCTTTGAAGAGAGAGCTTGCTCGATTGTATCTCAAAAAGTGTGAAATATAATCACCAAAGGCGTGAGCTGCTGGAATATTGCTCAACATATAGGGAAAGTTGACTAGTGGAAAGTTGAAGCCATCTCTTGTCATCGAGTCTTATGGAGAGTTTTGTTTCTGTGAATATAAAGAAAGTCCTTCCTTTATTGTATTAAGGATTATGGTTAGTCTTTGAGACAGGGATTTGGTGGAAAATTTGCTGAACCCAGTAGCATATTTCTGTTTGTACGGATCTTTATGGAGCTTGAAATCCAGAACAAAAGAGGAATGGACATGTCTTCAGGTTTTAGAGTCAAGTCAAAAGTTGACAGTACTGACGTACTTATGGTTTTGGAAAATTTCTTCCTCAGTTAACAAACCGTCCTTGTAATTGTCATTATTTGATATGTCACGTATATAGTATACCAAGTTCTCTGATCAAACAATGAATATAGGTGGCCCAGTCGTCTTAGTCCCCGCAATTCTCAAATCTATTATTGTAGGTTCGAATCCCGGTTCGCCCAGATTATGTTTCTAGGCTTGTTAGCACCATACCCGTGCTCCTGGGTTTCACCGAAGTGGTGAACGTCTGAAACTTGCATCACTTCGGGCTTTCCTCTCACATATAGCTGATACGCCGCAATATAACTGGAATACTATTAAAAGCGGCGTTAAACCCAACTCACTCACTCACATTTAATGGTTATGTTATCTGAGGCCTTGTCAGTTGGAACAACTGCCACCTTCGTATGTAGGGCAGCCAGACGTTGGGTGACAGCTGGCTGGGACAGAATAGGTTTATACCAATTCCGTTTCCTCTTTTTAAGTTTGTGTATTCTACCAATGATAACATCACACACAGACTTAACCCACATTCATTCAACAGGTTCCTAGTCTCTTTTGGCTAATTTTTGGCACATTCATCACAACAGTCATAATTATCATGGATATATAATTATTATAAAGTTGTGATCCCAATCGGTAGGAGGATGCTCATGGTATTTGGGTCCATATTTGAATAACTGACGAAGGTTGTTATTGTCAACATAGGAGAAATCAACTGTGATTATATGACCTTTAGGTTGTAGCAGTATGATGAGTCTTGGCAGCCACAAGTAGTTGAATTTACATCATGAGCTGCCAAGTCCAGGTTTTGCAGCACGTTCCTGAAAGTGAACACCCTGGAAGAAATTGTTTTCGGGTGGGAAAAAATGTTGGTGGTTATTGAAATTTAAAATATTGCGGGAATCTTATTCAGATTTAAGGCATCAATTCCCTTGTTTGCACATTTTAAATTCAAGAAATTGCGGTCTTTGTCTGATTTAGTGTCTGTGTCTGCTTCATGCCATTACAGGCATTGACTTGATGAATACATTCATGTAGTTACATACAATAATATGGAGAAAATAGCCATGCCATTACAGACACTGACGTGTGGAATACATTTACGTAGTTACAGAAACTGAAGTGTTGAATACATTTATGTTGTTACACACATTGAAGCGTTGAATACATTCATGTTGTTACACACTTCGGTGTGTTCAATATGTTCATGTTGTCACACACATTGACATGTTGAATACATTCATGTTGATACTGAATATATTCATGTTGTTATACACATTTGTAAGGAACCACCCAAGGGAGATTGAATACGACAGTTATTGTACAATTATATAAGAAAGGTAGTTCTAGTGAGTGAGTGAGTGAGTAAGTATGGTTTTACGCCGCTTTTAGCAATATTCCAGCAATATCACGGCGGGGGACACCAGAAATGGGCTTCACACATTGTACCCATGTCGGGAATCGAACCCGGGTCTTCGGCGTGACAGCGAACGCTTTAACCACTAGGCTACCCGACCACGCCCAAAGGTAGTTCTAAAGACCTGAACAACGAAAGAGGAATATCGATTCTCAGCACATTTAGTAAATCATACACATCTATACTCAATAACAGATATGAAAAATGCAAAAAATATTGAGTCACAGGCGCTTTTAGGTAAGGTTATAGCACAATTAATAACATGTTCATCCTCCAAGTCATAATGTAGCATTATATATCAAGTGAGTGAGCGAGTGAGTACGGTTTTACGCCGCTTTTATCAATATTCCAGCAATATCCGGCGGGGGACATCAGAAATGGGCTTCACACATTGTACCCATGTCGGGAATCGAACCCGGGTCTTCGGCGTGACAGCGAACGCTTTAACCACTAGGCTACCCGACCGCCCTTATATATCAAGAAAACCAAGCTTAATGCCATATTCGTTGATGTGAGAAAAACATTTGATATTGTTGATAGATTAAAGCTATGGTCTGCACTGTAACGAAGAGGCGTTTCACCGAAAATGTTTAATGCTCTCACATACATCTGTAAGCGTGTAAAGGTACGCGAATACAAATATCTATCAAAAGATTTTGATTGTCAATTAGGTGAGAGACAATGATGTGTGTTCCATGTTTATCAATGAGTTAGCTTCAGAAATCGACTCAAACTGTGAACATGCGATACAAATGCATCTGAATATTATACAACTATTTCTATTTTATTTGCAGATGACATAGTGTTTTTTGCAGATTCTGTTTATGGTTTACAAAAACGTATTAACGCTTTGGAATGTTTCTGTGAAAGCCAATTAGAATAAACGAAACATGTTGTTTTTAAAAATAGCGGTATACTATCCAAACATGAAAAATGGTATTTGTATTTGAAACTGCTCAATTCTATACATATGTAGGTGTTGTTTTCGCAAGATCCTTATCATGGTCTCAAAACGCTGGTAATGCTGCTATACAAGTGAAGAAGATTCTCTGTGCTGTATTCAAATCTGTGTATGTGATTAAGCAACTCACATATAACCTATGTTTTTACATTTTGGACGCCACAAAATTAGTCCACTTTTCCATTATGGTTAAGAAATATGGGGACTGGATATTCACAAAGAAATCGAAACAGTACAAATATTTGCTTTTAAACGTTTCTTTCGTGTTAACACATCGTCCTCAAACCATGTAGTTAGGGGTGAAAGTGGACGATATCCCATGATCTTTATCCACATATTAAAGGGCTGTTGAATACTGGTGTAATTACAATGCCTAACACCAGAAATGTTACAACTTATTATTTCTTAATTGTGTGAATAGAAAAAAAACTAAGATGGCTTTAAATATTAAAGACATTTTATACAAGTTTGGTTTCGGATATGTGTGGTAACAAGAACTTGTATTTAATGTATCTAGTTTTATATCTGTGTTTGAAAAAAGACTGAAATCATCCTAGGAGCTTGATTGGCATGCAGCACAATTTTTCCAGTTATAAATTGATAACCTTCTTTCAATATATCCTTTGCCCTCGGATTCTAAATTAAATAAATTTCCATTTCAAATTTCTGTGCTGCGTTAGCTCCACTTAGATGTTCTTCGCTCCAGCTCCGAATTGAAATAGATATGGCAGATATGTTTAAGAAGTAAAATCAGGTAGAATGTGTCATGTAAGCAAACAAAGATACATATGGGTTTAATACTATTCTGTACTTGTATGCTATGCTTATGGCAATTCCAGGAGTTTGCATATATCCTCAAAATACTACTTCTTTCCAACATTACATAAATCTAACTTACTAATGTCTTTAAAAAATGATGACACTGTTAAAATATTTTCCAAATTTGTATATGAACCAATGTAACTATGACAATCATTTTGGTGAACAATGCATATCAAACTATGAATGTATACGTGCTGTTACTCTCTTAAGCAATGATGTAACTGAAGAATGGGGATACTGCCTCCACTACGTTATGAACATAGACTGGTAAAGTCCATAACATCATGAATGATTTCAACTCGTCAAAGTCAGTAGTGACACGACTGTATTCAACAAGTCAATGTCAGTTCTGATATGTTTGTATTCTACATGTCAATATCTGCAATGCCATAGACACTTTCAACACTCTGCTCGCTGCTGATGACTGCTGTTGGTATCTGGCCATGTCAGTTAAGGATTGATTGTATACATTTTTCGGTTCATTGAGGTTTGAATCGAAAAACCGATGTGCAAACTGTATGAATCCGCGTAGCGGATTCTTACAAAAGTTTGCACATCGGTTTTTCGATTCATACCTCGATGAAGCGAAAAAAATACCTAGTCAATGCTTATAATTAAATTCGACAACGAAAACATATAAAAGTTTAACCAAAAACAGTTGTTCATATCAAAGCAGACAAAAATGACGAGATTGCAATTGATAAACCACTTCTATATGTCCATGCAATGCTGCCGCCATCACTGGTGTCCTCTTCTTCCATCCTCTACTGTTGATGCCCACCATGTCTTGTGAGAGGACATACTTGACCACCTCCACATCTCCTCCCCGACAGGCAGTGTGAAGGACGCTGTCACGCCCGTAAGATAGGATTGAAAAAACAGTTCCTTCACTCACGAGTAACTCTACCACCTCTTTGTGTCTGTTCTCTGCTGCCGCCATCACCGGTGTCATCTTCTTCCATCCTCTACTGTTCATGTCCTCCATGTCATGTGAGAGTATATACTTCACCATCTTCACCTCTCCTCCCCGACAAGCACAGTGAAGGATGCTATCACCTCTTTTATTTACGAGTGACATGCTGTATCCTTTGCTAACAAGTAACTCAACCACTTCTCGGTGCCCATTACCAGCTGCCAACATCACCGGTGTCCAACCAATCCACTCTTTGCACTTAATATCCGCCAGTCCCTGGGACAAGATCAGTTTCCAGTTCCCGGTTTCAGAGGCGATGTGGAGTTCGCAGACTGATGGTGCTGTAAAATGAAGTTTTAGTCTGTACGTAGCATTTTAAAAGTTAAAGGGCTGAAGTTGCAAGATATCATTTAATGGCGAGAAAGCGAGTGTCTTTGTTTAGTCATCACACTTCAAACATAAACACCTTATTTCCGCATATTGTCAGTGGACGAAATAATGATGGAGACCGGATAGATACTGATTAATTGGTGTGCACTTCGGAAGAGACGAGATGTATAACTGAACATCCCACCAACTTCTCTGAAATGCATGTTGTATTATCCTGTGTGGTGCAAGAACGCGATGTACAGCTCCAAGGGCCAGCTTTTTGATAATGGCAAACGTGTGCATGTTCCACTTAAAGGGCACAGCATTTACTGTTCACTGTCAGTTTAAGTAAACAAACAGATCAGTCGCGAGAAGTTGCAATGGTGGCTTCGGCTATTTTGGAATATCAGCAATTGGGTATGTCAAAGTTTTCAAAACCTGTTTGTCTTATAAAGTGTATGTACTAAAAGAGGAAGAACGATGGAAGGAATAGTTTGAGAGAATATTCATACCGAGATAATTAACCTGAGATTTCTTCCAACATTAACATTTATTTTTCAGGTTCTGAAAATAGGAGAATAGTGTATTGTAATTGAATCTATCTGGCATTTATTGTCATGACAAAACATCAACCATGTTCAAAATCCCTTTAATGATGAACTTGCCGCACAGCAACAACATTGCTCTCTGCTACATGGAACTTTCAAAATGTCAAGTTTACACAAAATATGAAAATTAAACCTTGACAGTTCACTATTATTTTAAAGTTTTGTAATGAAATTAACTCAATCAGCACTGAATTGTTAATATTCCATTCAAATTCAATATCCATGTATTTAAATCGAGCATGCTCATTCTACCAAGATTTCACAGTGCGTCATACGACTCTTGTCCAGACGTTTGATCAAGTTTACAATATTCAAGGCTTCAGTAAAGCTTTCACAAAGTTTTATGGCATCAGTGGCAAGACTTATGTACGATGCAATTCCTTATTTGGACTTGTACCATATGATCAATGCGTTTTTTTCAGGATAATTATTGATTTGCCTTTGCATGTGTTTGTGACGGTGGGGCAGAATGCGCTCACCTTTTTGCGATCGCCTCGTGCCACAACCATTTGATATTGCTTCGTAAACACATGCTTATGATTGAGTCGGAATCGTGAAATCGCTCTGCTTTTGAATATGAATATGGACTAATAAGGTTTCTTTTATTTTCTACACTTCTCACTTTGCGCACATCCCTTCAAACATACCTTCTCCAAACATTCGGAAGTCTGATTGCAGACCTCGGATCCACAGGGTTTAGTCGGGGCCTTTAGACAGCAATAAAAAACCCAAATGATTTCTATGATTTCTATTAATATGTAGTGTAGGGGTCGATATATATTGATATATGACGTTTAATGTAAGGTGTAACATGGTCCTAATGCCATTATACAAGCACTGCAAAGTAATGCCTCTAGAAACATCGGTCAGTTCTTCGTGTGTTACTTATCACACCAGCCGGCATTGTTTTCAGGCAAAGTGTGGACCTTCAACAATGACTTTCCCGAGAGTTATGGCTTTTCTGATATGAAATTGCATCACAGTGCTTTCCAGGCCATTGTCATCGGTTACCATGATGTCACAATCAGATGACTAACCTACTAATTTCTCTGTGACTGAAGCTGGTTAACAATGATACCGCCTCCGCGTAGAGCGGAATTTCTGGGAATCGATCCCCGACCGAATCATGCCAAAGACGTAAAAAGGGGGTACTTGTTGTTACCCTTTTCGACGCTCGGCATTGACAGGATGAAATAAGCGCTGTACAGCTCGGAGTCACTATCTTTTAACTGAGTGGGGTATTCATGTTAAAGTTTAAGCACGGTACATCAGTGGGATAGGAAGATAAAACCGACATCAGTTTGAACGAGTACAAGAGCACACACACACGCACACATACACACACGCACACGCACACGCACACGCACTCACACACAAATACACATATACACACGCGCACACACACGCACAAATACACACACACGCACAAACACACGCACATATACACAAAGGCACGTACATACACACGCACACATATGTAGACAGAGGTTATTCTAGACGCGGTTTTAAAATTAATTTCACCTCACTTTCTACACTCAAGACAATCTTATTGATTACAAACTGGATTTGTTGTGAGAAGAGCGATTTTGGGTGATATATATTATCTAACCCTCCTGTTCGTTGATATCAAATATGTCAACAGTCACCCAAAGGTTTCTTTCATTAACTCGTGCTGTTATATTTCATATCAAAAGATGCTCATTGACTTTATGTCTCCTTCGTAAACAATCATGACTTCTGGTTGTATTGGTATGGAGCAGTTGACTGGCTTGTACTTTACATTCAGTGTCAATCATTGACAAAAATCGAAAATTCCCAGTAGCTGACAAATTTGTCTCCTCGACTGCGAACCAGAAGGTCACGGTCGAATGTAGAGCGAGTGTCACATCTACGTACCCTAGGTTGCTGTTTGATTGTATTGAGACGTGTGTGGGGTTTTATCTTGCTGCCAAATTCTCCCATCTCCCATCTCCAAACTCCACACCACCGAAATCTCCATCAACCTACACAATCATCACCCCAACTATTCTTTCACCTACTCCATCAACACAACGGTCTCATCACCTAAACCACCAGCAACCCAAAGTTTCCATCACCTAAACAACCATGATCCATTCTATCCTATCACCTACACAACCATCAGCCCAACAGTCACATCACCTGCATCACCATCAACCAAAGAATTTCATCAACAACATCACGACCCCAACAGTCACATCATCTACACAACCATCAAGCCAAGATTCCTATCACCTACACCAACAGTTCCTCTCATTGCAGCAGTTTATGTGGAGGTTCGTGACTTTCATCGTTTAAATTAGCAAAAAGGTCAAAAAGAAGGCAAGAAAATATCACAGGCATAACAGTTAACTATTTAATAGTGCATCCGTTTATCAGCACACAGCTTCTAAAACATATCACATATCATTTATAACATACCACATGCTGCATAACACATAACAGAAATTACATATGAGTCACATAACATACCACATACCACATACCACATACCACATACCACATATAATATATGTCATATAACATTACACATATCGTATAACACATACAACATATACGAACATATCACATATCGCATATCGCATATCGCATGTCACATTTTTTCTATAACACATGGAATGGATTTCAGAAGGAGTCAATAACAAAACCATAATGCGGTACGGCATTTCGTTTGAACCCGGTGTAGACGTGCATAGGATATAATCTATCGCAAATCACATAATGCATATCAAATAGCACATAGCAAGTATGGGAAAACACCAGTCACATAACATATACCACACAACAACATCATAGAACACCTATTGAATAACATATATCATACTTCACACATCTTTTCAACAGAACGTGTATCTACACCCTGGTAAATGTGACAAGGTCCACATTTCACCCAATCATTTAAAGACTTCTTTATACTGTAAATACACCAATTCCAAAGTCACAGGATCATTAGCTACATTTATGTACGAGTTTTATACCTTACAAGAGCTTAGACTTTTCCCGGAATTTTATCCAGGGCGAGCTGAATGTAGTCAAGAATGGGTGGTTGTGTTTTGATCAGGTGACAACATTTTTAGCTATTAATGACTCTCGTTTGTGGCCTTTATGTACTTTCGAAATGGCATATGATTCCTTAAATAGACAAAATGTGATAATTTGGCAATAAAGGTAAAAATATTCAACGATATTGAGGCGTTAGATGAAAATTTCAGAGGCCGTGTGCTGATAAACGGATGCACTACTGAATAGTTAACTGTTATGCCTGTGAATTATTTTGTCTTCTTGTTGACCTTTTTGCTAATTTAAACGATGAACGTCATGAACCTCCACATAAGCTGCGGCAATGAGAAGAATGGTTGGGGTAGGTGATAGGAATCTTGGCGTGATGTTGGTGTAGATGATGTGACTGTATATCTGTTCTTATGTACGCGGTCTAAAATATTGGTTAAAGATTACAGAAATGTCACCTGATCGTATTCCTCGTAAATGTTATGAAATGCTGAAATACCGCGACAATGTTGGTTATATAACATGGGTCACTAAAATCAGACAACTTTTATTTCTTCATGGATTTGGATATGTTTGGATTTACCAATGTGTTGGAGATAAGACAGCGTTTCTTAGTGTATTTAAACAAGTTGCATCTGATATGTTTATCAAAGAACGGAGAGCTACATTGGAAAATAGTTCAAGATACGACCTTTATAAAACATTTAAATCCTGCTTATCTCCAGAACAGTTTAAAAAAATATGAGTTTTTGTCCTTTTTGCACCACATTTATTGAAAACAAATACCACTTTATGCTTATCTGTCCATGTTATGAATCGCACAGAACAAAATATGTCCAAGGTTTACCCCAAAACATCAATAAACTTATTAAGCTCCTCCGTTTTGATGAAATATCTAACGAGCAACAAAAGAATACTATCCTATACATTAATTATGGTTTACGAATTCGCAACCGTCTTTGTACAAATGATGTTTAATTATTCTTGAGGTTATTTGCCTTTATTAACCAAATGCTTTAATTTCTTCTTGTTGTGTTGTGATGCGATATATTTAAAAAAAATTGAACACGTGCACATCTCTGTGCATATAAGTCTGCATGTTTATACTTGTACATATACAAAATTGTATATATATAATATTATTGTATGTATATGGGCCTATGGCCAGAATACAATAAATGATGATGATGATGATGATGATGATGACTGTTGGGGTCGTGATGTTGTGGATGGAATTTTGAGGTTGATGGTGATGTAGGTCATGTGACTGTTGGGTTCATGGTGGAGTAAGTGATAGGATAGAAGGGATGACGGTTGTTTAGGTGATGGAAACTTTGGGTTGATGGTGGTTTAGGTGATGAGACTGTTGTGTTGATGGTGGAGTAGGTGAAAGAATAGTTGGGGTGATGATTGTGTAGGTTGATGGAGATTTCAGTGGTGTGGATGTTGAGGATGGGACTTTTGGGATGATGGTAGTAAAGCACTAACTATATGAATGGAATTTCAAAAAGATATACTGTAACGCTTATTTGTTGTTTCCCATATCGAAGCATAACTGGAATATTGCTCGTACTTCGCTAAATCCCATTTACTCAATCATAGTGATAGACTGTAATGAACTGCAGCAACATTCATTTTACACCTTGCACCAAGTGACGGTATCTGAATCTCTATTGCTGGTGTCTGCAATTGTTTAAACATGTGCATCATATTGATCGCTTGAGAGTCATCGTCGTCATGTGTAAAATGTCACGTGATGTCCCGAAAACAACTGCTGCTGGTGATATCTTAACCGTTCAAGTGCAGTCTCTGGCAGTCGCCTTAGCGTGTGGATCCTGCACTCCCCTGTTAACAGTTCAAGATGATGACGCTGGTTTCAAGTAGCAGACTTCAGCTAGCTTTAGCAACAACTGTTTACATCATGTTGGTACATGTACTTTCCACATGCAGCACAAAGGAATGTAGACTTCAGATGACAGATAAAATGAAGGACAGATCTGTCATTTTCAGAAAAAATTACATCGAGTTGTGCCAACTTGAATGTATCAATGATATTTTTATTTTCGCATCATGTCGCCAACCCAATGATGAATTCCAGAAGATTGAGAAGACAGGCGGATCCAGTGTTCGTCCTGAAACTCATCCACATGTAAGTTTTATTTATGTCAAGTAGGATGTATATTGACGTGTATCAGTGTACCTAAATGTGTACATGCGTGTGTATATACAGTAAACTACGTTTGTAACGAACACGCTTATAACGAACTGACGGGTATAACGGACTTATTTTTACTCCCGGCCATTTGTTGTATATATGATGTATGTATGCTCATAACGAACTACGGTTATTACGAACTAAAATAAGTGGTCCCCTCGAGTTCGTTATAACCGTAGTCTACTGTATGTGTAGATGCATGTGTCTGTGAGCACTTGATGTGTGTCGATGTGTATAAATATGTGTAAGTGTGTGTTGGTGTGTGTAGATGTATATAGATGTGTGTAGATGTGTGTGCATATGTGTAGATATGTGTGTGTTTCGGTATGTAGAGTTGAGTGGATACGTGTCGTTGTGAGTGTATGAAGATGTGTGTAGATATGTGTAGATGTGTGTGAGTGTATGAAGATGTGTGTAGATATGTGTAGATGTGTGTCAGTGTGTTTAGATATGTGCAGGAGGAAGCGTGTGGAGGTGTGTGCCAGTGTGTTTAGATATGTGCAGGAGTTAGCGTGTGGAGGTGTGTGTCAGTGTGTTTAGATGTGTGCAGGAGGAAGCGTGTGGAGGTGTGTGTCAGTGTGTTTAGCTATGTGCAGAAGTTAACGTGTGGAGGTGTGTGCCAGTGTGTTTAGATATGTGCAGGAGTTAGCGTGTGGAGGTGTGTGTCAGTGTGTTTAGATATGTGCAGGAGGAAGTGTGTGGAGGTGTGTGTCAGTGTGTTTAGATATGTGCAGGAGTTAGTGTGTGGAGGTGTGTGTCAGTGTGTTTAGATATGTGCAGGAGGAAGCGTGTGGAGGTGTGTGTCAGTGTGTTTAGATATGTGCAGAAGTTAGTGTGTGGAGGTGTGTGTCAGTGTGTTTAGATATGTGCAGAAGTTAGTGTGTGGAGGTGTGTGTCAGTGTGTTTAGATGTGTGCAGGAGGAAGCGTGTGGAGGTGTGTGTCAGTGTGTTTAGCTATGTGCAGGAGGAAGCGTGTGGAGGTGTGTGTCAGTGTGTTTAGATATGTGCAGGAGTTAGCGTGTGGAGGTGTGTGTCAGTGTGTTTAGATATGTGCAGGAGGAAGCGTGTGGAGGTGTGTGTCAGTGTGTTTAGATATGTGCAGAAGTTAGTGTGTGGAGGTGTGTGTCAGTGTGTTTAGATGTGTGCAGGAGGAAGCGTGTGGAGGTGTGTGTCAGTGTGTTTAGCTATGTGCAGGAGGAAGCGTGTGGAGGTGTGTGTCAGTGTGTTTAGATATGTGCAGGAGTTAGCGTGTGGAGGTGTGTGTCAGTGTGTTTAGATATGTGCAGAAGTCAGTGTGTGGAGGTGTGTGTCAGTGTGTTTAGATATGTGCAGGAGGAAGCGTGTGGAGGTGTGTGTCAGTGTGTTTAGATATGTGCAGGAGGAAGAATGTGGAGGTGTGTGTCAGTGTGTTTAGATATGTGCAGGAGGAAGCGTGTGGAGGTGTGTGTCAGTGTGTTTAGATATGTGCAGGAGGAAGCGTGTGGAGGTGTGTGTCAGTGTGTTTAGATATGTGCAGGAGGAAGCGTGTGGAGGTGTGTGTCAGTGTATGTACATGTGTACAGATGTGTAGATGTGTAAATGAGTATATGCGAAGCTGTGACACTCGCTCCACATTCGACAAGGATCTTCTGTTTCACCAAGAGTCAAAGAAGTCAATTTTGTTAGCTACTGGGAATTTTAGATTTTTGTCAGTGATTGACAGTGAATGTCAGTTCAAGTGTGACTGTGCTATACCAATACAATCAGAAGTCATGATTGTTTACGGAGACATAAAGTCACCGGGCATCTTTTGATATGAAATATAACAGCACGAGTTGATGACAGAAAACTTCCAGGTGACTGTTGAAATATTTGGCAGAGTTAGATAATATATATATATATCTTCTCACAACAAATCCAGTTTGTAATCAATAATCTTAAGTGTAAAAAGTGAGGTGAAATGAGGTTTAAAACCGCGTCTAGGTTACCCTTGTCTAGACATGTGTGCATATGTGTGTATGTGTGTTTGTGTATATGTGCGTGTGTCTGTGCGTGTACCCCCTTTTATGTCTTTGGTATGATGCGGTCGGGGATCGATTCCCAGAAATTCCGCTCTACGCGGAGGCGGTATCATTGTTAACCAGCTTCAGTCACAGAGAAATTAGTAGGTTAGTCATCTGATTGTGACATCATGGTAACCGATGACAAGGGCTTGGGAAGCACTGTGATGCAATTTCATATCAGAAAAGCCATAACTCTCGGGAAAGTCATTGTTGAAGGTCCACACTTTGCCTGAAAACAATGCCGGCTGGTGTGATAAGTAACACACGAAGAACTGACCGATGTTTCTAGAGGCATTACTTTGCAGTGCTTGTATAATGGCATTAGGACCATGTTACACCTTACATTAAACGTCATATATCAATATATATCGACCCCTACACTACATATTTATAGAAATCATAGAAATCATTTGGTTTTTTTTATTGGTGTCTAAAGGCCCCGGCTAAACCTTGTGGATCCGAGGTCTGCAGTCAGACGTCCGAATGTTTGGAGAAGGGATGTGGGAAGGGCTGTGCGCAAGGTGAGAAGTGTAGAACATAAAAGCAACAAAACACATTCCATATTCATAGGAAATCTGTGCCAAAAGCAGAGCGATTTCATAATTCCGACTCAATCATGAGCATGTGTTAACGAAGCACTATCAAATGGTAATGGCACGAGGCGATCGCGAAAAGGTGAGCGCATTCTGCCTAACCGTCACAAACACATGCAAAGGCAAATCAATAGTTATCCTGAAAAAACACATGGAACATATGGTACAAGTCCAAATAAGGAAATGCACCGTACATAAGTCTTGCCACTGATGCCATGTAAAACTTTGTGAAAGCTTTACTGAGGCCTTGAATATTGTAAACTTGAACAAACTTCTGGACAAGAGTCGTATGGCGCACTGTGAAATCTTGGTAGAATGAACATTTACAATAAGTGAATATTGAATTTGAATGGAATATTAACAAGTCAGTGCTGATTGAGTTAAACTGATTACAAAACTCTAAATTAATAGTGAACTGTCAAGGTTGACACCAAATGAGAAAATATTACGTTCATGCTATGTGCATGTAGTAAAATGATTATACATGTTGCATCAAAATTAAAGGGTTTGGGCAGAGATTTCTTTTGTCGCTTTTATTTATCATTGTATTGATTGAGTATTTAAATGTAAAGAAGTATGGAACACGGACGATATCAACTCTTCAGGTACAGAAACATCAATATGACATAATATTAATGGGCTATTGTCAGTAACTGTTAACTTGTTACATTTACTGCAAAGTTGAAAAATCATTGCCTCGTGTGTCCTATTCGCGTTATAGAGGTCCTCTCTAGCAGGATGTTTAGCATAAATTGCGTGCAGGGTCAGCGCTCACATTTAATTTTCATATTTTGTGTAAACTTGACATTTTCAAAAGTTCCATGTAGCAGAGAGCAAGTTCATCATTAAAGGGATTTTGAACATGGTTGATGTTTTGTCATGACAATGAATGCCAGATAGATTCAGTTACAATACACCATTCTACAGAAAAAATAAATGTTAATGATAGAAGAAATCACAGCTTAATTAGCTCTGTCTGAATATTCTCACAAACTATTCCCTCCATTGTTCTTCCTTTTTTAGTACATACACTTGATAAGACAAACAAGTTTTGGATAATTTGACATACCCAATTTCTGATACTCCAAAATAGCCGAAGCCATCATTGCAACTGCTCGCGATTGATCTGTTTGTTTACTTAAACTGTGCCCTATAAGTGGACCATCCACACGTTTGCCATTATCAAAAAGCTGGCCCTTGGAGCTGTACATCGCGTTCTCGCACCACACAGGATAATACTACATGCACTTCAGAGAAGTTGCCATGTGGTGGGATGTTCAGTTATACATCTCGACTCTTTCGAAGTGCACACCAATTAATCAGTATCTATCCGATCTCCATCACCATTTCGTCCATTGACAATATGCGGAAATAAGGTGTTTATGTTTACAGTGTGATGACTAAACAAAGACACTCGCTTTCTCTCCCTTAGATGATGTCTTGCAACTTCAGCCCTTTAACTATAAAATGCCAAAGATACGTATAGACTAAAACTTCATATTACAGCACCATCGTTCTGCGAACTCCACATCGCCTCTGAAACCGGGAACCTGTCAAAGGTGAAACTCATCTTGTCCCAGGGACGGCCGGACATTAAGTGCAAAGAGTGGATTGGTTGGACACCGGTGATGTTGGCAGCTGGTAATGGGCACCGAGAAGTGGTTGAGTTACTTGTTAGTAAAGGATCCAGCATGTCACTCGTAAATGAAAGAGGTGACAACATCCTTCACTGTGCCTGTTGGGGAGGAGAGGTTGAGATGGTGAAGTATATACTCTCACATGACATGGAGGACATCAACAGTAGAGGATGTAAGAAGATGACACCAGTGATGGCGGCAGCATTGCATGGAGATAAAGAAGTGGTAGAGTTACTCGTGAGTGAAGGAGCTGATGTGTCACTCGTATCTGAGAGGGGTGACAACATTCTTCATCTTGCCTGTCGAGGAGGACGTGTGGAGGTGGTGAAGTATCTCCTCTCACAAGACATGGTGCGCATAAACAGTAGAGGATGGAAGCAGAGGACACCGGTGATGGTGGCAGCATTGCATGGACACAAAGAGGTGGTAGAGTTACTCGTGAGTGAAGGAGCTGATGTGTCACTTCTATCTCACAGTGGTGACAACATCCTTTGCTGTGCCTGTTTGGGAGGAGATGTGGAGGTGGTGAAATATATCCTCTCACAAGACATGGTGCGAATCAACAGTAGAGGATGGAAGAAGAGGACACCAATGATGGTGGCAGCATTGCGTGGACATAAAGAAGTGGTAGAGTTACTCGTGAGTGAAGGAGCTGATGTGTCACTCGTGAATCAAAGGCGTGACAACATCCTTCATCTTGCCTGTCGGGGAGGACATTTGGAGGTGGTGAAATATATCCTCTCACAGGACAAGGTGGGCATCAACGCCAAAAACAAAAAAGGACAAACAGCAGCCAAGATAGCAATATCCCAGGATCGAGGAGACATGCTTGATCTTCTTGTGTCACATGGTGCTCTCATGTAATGTTTGAGCAGACATGTGTTGAATAAAGTTATGACGTTCGCGTTTTGAATACATTGATGTTGTTACAGACATTGAAGTGTAGTATAAATTGATGTTGTTACTGACATTGGCATGTGGAATAAAATCATGGCATTACGGATATTGACGTGTTTATTACATTGATGTTGTTACGGACATTGACGCGTTGAACGCTGTTACTCACATTGAAGTTTCAACCCTCAGCATAGCCAAAAGATACATTTAGTGTCGATTGTACGATTCAGACTATACCATGTGCATGTGTTTATGATCCACTATCAAATAGTAATGAGATCAGGCGTTCGCGAAAAGGTCAGCATATCCTGTCCCACCAGTGGCACCCGTCACAAACACATGCAAAGGCAAGTCAATACTTCACCTAAAAAAGCACGGAAACATATGGTACAAATCATAATAGGCGATTGCATTGGACATACTTTTTGTCACTTATGCGTCAAATTTGGAAATGTCCTCAAAACAATGTCCTGAAAACTTTACTGAGGCCTTGAATGTTATAACCTTGATCAAACTTCACGCTCTTTGAAATCTTTGAAGAGAGAGCTTGCTCGATTGTATCTCAAAAAGTGTGAAATATAATCACCAAAGGCGTGAGCTGCTGGAATATTGCTCAACATATAGGGAAAGTTGACTAGTGGAAAGTTGAAGCCATCTCTTGTCATCGAGTCTTATGGAGAGTTTTGTTTCTGTGAATATAAAGAAAGTCCTTCCTTTATTGTATTAAGGATTATGGTTAGTCTTTGAGACAGGGATTTGGTGGAAAATTTGCTGAACCCAGTAGCATATTTCTCTTTGTACGGATCTTTATGGAGCTTGAAATCCAGAACAAAAGAGGAATGGACATGTCTTCAGGTTTTAGAGTCAAGTCAAAAGTTGACAGTACTGACGTACTTATGGTTTTGGAAAATTTCTTCCTCAGTTAACAAACCGTCCTTGTAATTGTCATTATTTGATATGTCACGTATATAGTATACCAAGTTCTCTGATCAAACAATGAATATAGGTGGCCCAGTCGTCTTAGTCCCCGCAATTCTCAAATCTATTATTGTGGGTTCGAATCCCGGTTCGCCACGATTATGTTTCTAGGCTTGTCAGCACCATACCCGCTCCTGGGTTTCACCGAAGTGGTAAACGTCTGAAACTTGCATCACTTCGGGCTTTCCTCTCACATATAGCTGATACGCCGCAATATAACTGGAATACTATTAAAAGCGGCGTTAAACCCAACTCACTCACTCACATTTAATGGTTATGTTATCTGAGGCCTTGTCAGTTGGAACAACTACCACCTTCGTATGTAGGGCAGCCAGACGTTGGATGACAGCTGGCTGGGACAGAATAGGTTTATACCAATTCCGTTTCCTCTTTTTAAGTTTGTGTATTCTACCAATGATAACATCACGCACTGACTTTACCCGCATTCATTCAACAGGTTCCTAGTCTCTTTTGGCTCATTTTTGGCACATTCATCACAACAGTCATAATTATCATGGATATATAATTATTATAAAGTTGTGATCCCAATCGGTAGGAGGATGCTCATGGTATTTGGGTCCCTATTTGAATAACTGACGAAGGTTGTTATTGTCAACATTGGAGAAATCATCTGTGATTATATGACCTGTAGGTTGTAGCAGTATGATGAGTCTTGGCAGCCACAAGCAGTTGAATTTACATCATGAGCTGCCAAGTCCAGGTTTTGCAGCACGTTCCTGAAAGTGAACACCCTGGAAGAAATTGTTTTCGGGTGGGAAAAAATGTTGGTGGTTATTGAAATTTAAAATATTGCGGGAATCTTATTCAGATTTAAGGCATCAATTCCCTTGTTTGCACATTTTAAATTCAAGAAATTGCGGTCTTTGTCTGATTTAGTGTCTGTGTCTGCTTCATGCCATTACAGGCATTGACTTGATGAATACATTCATGTAGTTACATACAATAATATGGAGAAAATAGCCATGCCATTACAGACACTGACGTGTGGAATACATTTACGTAGTTACAGAAACTGAAGTGTTGAATACATTTATGCTGTTACACACATTGAAGCGTTGAATACATTCATGTTGTTACACACTTCGGTGTGTTCAATATGTTCATGTTGTCACACACATTGACATGTTGAATACATTCATGTTGATACTGAATATATTCATGTTGTTATACACATTTGTAAGGAACCACCCAAGGGAGATTGAATACGACAGTTATTGTACAATTATATAAGAAAGGTAGTTCTAGTGAGTGAGTGAGTGAGTGAGTATGGTTTTACGCCGCTTTTAGCAATATTCCAGCAATATCACGGCGGGGGACACCAGAAATGGGCTTCACACATTGTACCCATGTCGGGAATCGAACCCAGGTCTTCGGCGTGAAGAGCGAACGCTTTAACCACTAGGCTACCCGACCACGCCCAAAGGTAGTTCTAAAGACCTGAACAACGAAAGAGGAATATCGATTCTCAGCACATTTAGTAAATCATACACATCTATACTCAATAACAGATATGAAAAATGCAAAAAATATTGAGTCACAGGCGCTTTTAGGTAAGGTTATAGCACAATTGATAACATGTTCATCCTCCAAGTCATAATGTAGCATTATATATCAAGTGAGTGAGCGAGTGAGTACGGTTTTACGCCGCTTTTATCAATATTCCAGCAATATCCGGCGGGGGACATCAGAAATGGGCTTCACACATTGTACCCATGTCGGGAATCGAACCCGGGTCTTCGGCGTGACAGCGAACGCTTTAACCACTAGGCTACCTGACCGCCCTTATATATCAAGAAAACCAAGCTTAATGCCATATTCGTTGATGTAAGAAAAACATTTGATATTGTTGATAGATTAAAGCTATGGTCTGCACTGTAACGAAGAGGCGTTTCACCGAAAATGTTTAATGCTCTCACATACATCTGTAAGCGTGTAAAGGTACGCGAATACAAATATCTATCACAATATTTTGATTGTCAATTAGGTGAGAGACAATGATGTGTGTTCCATGTTTATCAATGAGTTAGCTTCAGAAATCGACTCAAACTGTGAACATGCGATACAAATGCATCTGAATATTATACAACTATTTCTATTTTATTTGCAGATGACATAGTGTTTTTTGCAGATTCTGTTTATGGTTTACAAAAACGTATTAACGCTTTGGAATGTTTCTGTGAAAGCCAATTAGAATAAACGAAACATGTTGTTTTTAAAAATAGCGGTATACTATCCAAACATGAAAAATGGTATTTGTATTTGAAACTGCTCAATTCTATACATATGTAGGTGTTGTTTTCGCAAGATCCTTATCATGGTCTCAAAACGCTGGTAATGCTGCTATACAAGTGAAGAAGATTCTCTGTGCTGTATTCAAATCTGTGTATGTGATTAAGCAACTCACATATAACCTATGTTTTTACATTTTTGACGCAACAAAATTAGTCCACTTTTCCATTATGGTTAAGAAATATGGGGACTGGATATTCACAAAGAAATCGAAACAGTACAAATATTTGCTTTTAAACGTTTCTTTCGTGTTAAAACATCGTCCTCAAACCATGTAGTTAGGGGTGAAAGTGGACGATATCCCATGATCTTTATCCACATATTAAAGGGCTGTTGAATACTGGTGTAATTACAATGCCTAACACCAGAAATGTTACAACTTATTATTTCTTAATTGTGTGAATAGAAAAAAAACTAAGATGGCTTTAAATATTAAAGACATTTTATACAAGTTTGGTTTCGGATATGTCTGGTAACAAGAACTTGTATTTAATGTATCTAGTTTTATATCTGTGTTTGAAAAAAGACTGAAATCATCCTAGGAGCTTGATTGGCATGCAGCACAATTTTTCCAGTTATAAATTGATAACCTTCTTTCAATATATCCTTTGCCCTCGGATTCTAAATTAAATAAATTTCCATTTCAAATTTCTGTGCTGCGTTAGCTCCACTTAGATGTTCTTCGCTCCAGCTCCGAATTGAAATAGATATGGCAGATATGTTTAAGAAGTAAAATCAGGTAGAATGTGTCATGTAAGCAAACAAAGATACATATGGGTTTAATACTATTCTGTACTTGTATGCTATGCTTATGGCAATTCCAGGAGTTTGCATATATCCTCAAAATACTACTTCTTTCCAACATTACATAAATCTAACTTACTAATGTCTTTAAAAAATGCTGACACTGTTAAAATATTTTCCAAATTTGTATATGAACCAATGTAACTATGACAATCATTTTGGTGAACAATGCATATCAAACTATGAATGTATACGTGCTGTTACTCTCTTAAGCAATGATGTAACTGAAGAATGGGGATACTGCCTCCACTACGTTATGAACATAGACTGGTAAAGTCCATAACATCATGAATGATTTCAACTCGTCAAAGTCAGTAGTGACACGACTGTATTCAACACGTCAATGTCAGTTCTGACATGTTTGTATTCTACATGTCAATATCTGCAATGCCATAGACACTTTCAACACTCTGCTCGCTGCTGGTGACTGCTGTTGGTATCTGGCCATGTCAGTTAAGGATTGATTGTATACATTTTTCGGTTCATTGAGGTTTGAATCGAAAAACCGATGTACAAACTGTATGAATCCGCGTAGCGGATTCTTACAAAAGTTTGCACATCGGTTTTTCGATTCATACCTCGATGAAGCGAAAAAAATACCTAGTCAATGCTTATAATTAAATTCGACAACGAAAACATATAAAAGTTTAACCAAAAACAGTTGTTCATATAAAAGCAGACAAAAATGACGAGATTGCAATTGATAAACCACTTCTATATGTCCATGCAATGCTGCCGCCATCACTGGTGTCCTCTTCTTCCATCCTCTACTGTTGATGCCCACCATGTCTTGTGAGAGGACATACTTGACCACCTCCACATCTCCTCCCCGACAGGCAGTGTGAAGGACGCTGTCACGCCCGTAAGATAGGATTGAAAAAACAGTTCCTTCACTCACGAGTAACTCTACCACCTCTTTGTGTCTGTTCTCTGCTGCCGCCATCACCGGTGTCATCTTCTTCCATCCTCTACTGTTCATGTCCTCCATGTCATGTGAGAGTATATACTTCACCATCTCCACCTCTCCTCCCCGACAAGCACAGTGAAGGATGCTATCACCTCTTTTATTTACGAGTGACATGCTGTATCCTTTGCTAACAAGTAACTCAACCACTTCTCGGTGCCCATTACCAGCTGCCAACATCACCGGTGTCCAACCAATCCACTCTTTGCACTTAATATCCGCCAGTCCCTGGGACAAGATCAGTTTCCAGTTCCCGGTTTCAGAGGCGATGTGGAGTTCGCAGACTGATGGTGCTGTAAAATGATGTTTTAGTCTGTACGTGGCATTTTAAAAGTTAACCTGAGATTTCTTCCAACATTAACATTTATTTTTCAGGTTCTGAAAATAGTAGAATGGTGTATTGTAATTGAATCTATCTGGCATTTATTGTCATGACAAAACATCAACCATGTTCAAAATCCCTTTAATGATGAACTTGCCGCACACCAACAACATTGCTCTCTGCTACATTGAACTTTGAAAATGTCAAGTTTACACAAAATATGAAAATTAAATCTTGACAGTTCACTATTATTTTAAAGTTTTGTAATGTAATTAACTCAATCAGCACTGACTTGTTAATATTCCATTCAAATTCAATATCCATGTATTTAAATCGAGCATGCTCATTCTACCAAGATTTCACAGTGCGCCATACGACTCTTGTCCAGACGTTTGATCAAGTTTACAATATTCAAGGCTTCAGTAAAGCTTTCACAAAGTTTTATGGCATCAGTGGCAAGACTTATGTACGACACAATTCCTTATTTTGACTTGTACCATATGATCAATGCGTTTTTTTCAGGATAACTATTGATTTGCCTTTGCATGTGTTTGTGACGGTGGGGCAGAATGCGCTCACCTTTTTGCGATCGCCTCGTGCCACAACCATTTGATATTGCTTCGTAAACACATGCTCATGATTGAGTCGGAATCGTGAAATCGCTCTGCTTTTGAATATGAATATGGACTAATAAGGTTTCTTTTATTTTCTACACTTCTCACTTTGCGCACATCCCTTCAAACATACCTTCTCCAAACATTGGGAAGTCTGATTGCAGACCTCGGATCCACAGGGTTTAGTCGGGGCCTTTAGACAGCAATAAAAAACCCAAATGATTTCTATGATTTCTATTAATATGTAGTGTAGGGGTCGATATATATTGATGTAAGGTAAATTTAATGTAAGGTGTAACATGGTCCTAATGCCATTATACAAGCACTGCAAAGTAATGCCTCTAGAAACATCGGTCAGTTCTTCGTGTGTTACTTATCACACCAGCCGGCATTGTTTTCAGGCAAAGTGTGGACCTTCAACAATAACTTTCCCGAGAGTTATGGCTTTTCTGATATGAAATTGCATCACAGTGCTTCCCAAGCCATTGTCATCGGTTACCATGATGTCACAATCAGATGACTAACCTACTAATTTCTCTGTGACTGAAGCTGGTTAACAATGATACCGCCTCCGCGTAGAGCGGAATTTCTGGGAATCGATCCCGACCGAATCATGCCAAAGACGTAAAAAGGGGGTACTTGTTGTTACCCTTTTCGACGCTCGGCATTGACAGGATGAAATAAGCGCTGTACAGCTCGGAGTCACTATCTTTTAACTGAGTGGGGTATTCATGTTAAAGTTTAAGCACGGTACATCAGTGGGATAGGAAGATAAAACCGACATCAGTTTGAACGAGTACAAGAGCACACACACACGCACACATACACACACGCACACGCACTCACACACAAATACACATATACACACGCGCACACACACGCACAAATACACACACACGCACAAACACACGCACATATACACAAAGGCACGTACATACACACGCACACATATGTAGACAGAGGTTATTCTAGACGCGGTTTTAAAATTAATTTCACCTCACTTTCTACACTCAAGACAATCTTATTGATTACAAACTGGATTTGTTGTGAGAAGAGCGATTTTGGGTGATATATATTATCTAACCCTCCTGTTCGTTGATATCAAATATGTCAACAGTCACCCAAAGGTTTCTTTCATTAACTCGTGCTGTTATATTTCATATCAAAAGATGCTCATTGACTTTATGTCTCCTTCGTAAACAATCATGACTTCTGGTTGTATTGGTATGGAGCAGTTGACTGGCTTGTACTTTACATTCAATGTCAATCATTGACAAAAATCGAAAATTCCCAGTAGCTGACAAATTTGTCTCCTCGACTGCGAACCAGAAGTTCACGGTCGAATGTAGAGCGAGTGTCACATCTACGTACCCTAGGTTGCTGTTTGATTGTATTGAGACGTGTGTGGGGTTTTATCTTGCTGCCAAATTCTCCCATCTCCCATCTCCAAAATCCACACCACCGAAATCTCCATCAACCTACACAATCATCACCCCAACTATTCTTTCACCTACTCCACCATCAACACAACAGTCTCATCACCTAAACCACCACCAACCCAAAGTTTCCATCACCTAAACAACCATGATCCATTCTATCCTATCACCTACACAACCATCAGCCCAACAGTCACATCACCTGCATCACCATCAACCAAAGAATTTCATCAACAACATCACGACCCCAACAGTCACATCATCTACACAACCATCACGCCAAGATTCCTATCACCTACACCAACAGTTCCTCTCATTGCAGCAGTTTATGTGGAGGTTCGTGACTTTCATCGTTTAAATTAGCAAAAAGGTAAAAAAGAAGGCAAGAAAATATCACAGGCATAACAGTTAACTATTTAATAGTGCATCCGTTTATCAGCACACAGCTTCTAAAACATATCACATATCATTTATAACATACCACATGCTGCATAACACATAACAGAAATTACATATGAGTCACATAACATACCACATACCACATACCACATACCACATACCACATATAATATATGTCATATAACATTACACATATCGTATAACACATACAACATATACGAACATATCACATATCGCATATCGCATATCGCATGTCACATTTTTTCTATAACACATGGAATGGATTTCAGAAGGAGTCAATAACAAAACCATAATGCGGTACGGCATTTCGTTTGAACCCGGTGTAGACGTGCATAGGATATAATCTATCGCAAATCACATAATGCATATCAAATAGCACATAGCAAGTATGGGAAAACACCAGTCACATAACATATACCACACAACAACATCATAGAACACCTATTGAATAACATATATCATACTTCACACATCTTTTCAACAGAACGTGTATCTACACCCTGGTAAATGTGACAAGGTCCACATTTCACCCAATCATTTAAAGACTTCTTTATACTGTAAATACACCAATTCCAAAGTCACAGGATCATTAGCTACATTTATGTACGAGTTTTATACCTTACAAGAGCTTAGACTTTTCCCGGAATTTTATCCAGGGCGAGCTGAATGTAGTCAAGAATGGGTGGTTGTGTTTTGATCAGGTGACAACATTTTTAGCTATTAATGACTCTCGTTTGTGGCCTTTATGTACTTTCGAAATGGCATATGATTCCTTAAATAGACAAAATGTGATAATTTGGCAATAAAGGTAAAAATATTCAACGATATTGAGGCGTTAGATGAAAATTTCAGAGGCCGTGTGCTGATAAACGGATGCACTACTGAATAGTTAACTGTTATGCCTGTGAATTATTTTGTCTTCTTGTTGACCTTTTTGCTAATTTAAACGATGAACGTCATGAACCTCCACATAAGCTGCGGCAATGAGAAGAATGGTTGGGGTAGGTGATAGGAATCTTGGCGTGATGTTGGTGTAGATGATGTGACTGTATATCTGTTCTTATGTACGCGGTCTAAAATATTGGTTAAAGATTACAGAAATGTCACCTGATCGTATTCCTCGTAAATGTTATGAAATGCTGAAATACCGCGACAATGTTGGTTATATAACATGGGTCAATAAAATCAGACAACTTTTATTTCTTCATGGATTTGGATATGTTTGGATTTACCAATGTGTTGGAGATAAGACAGCGTTTCTTAGTGTATTTAAACAAGTTGAATCTGATATGTTTATCAAAGAACGGAGAGCTACATTGGAAAATAGTTCAAGATACGACCTTTTTAAAACATTTAAATCCTGCTTATCTCCAGAACAGTTTAAAAAAATATGAGTTTTTGTCCTTTTTGCACCACATTTATTGAAAACAAATACCACTTTATGCTTATCTGTCCATGTTATGAATCGCACAGAACAAAATATGTCCAAGGTTTACCTCAAAACATCAATAAACTTATTAAGCTCCTCCGTTTTGATGAAATATCTAACGAGCAACAAAAGAATACTATCCTATACATTAATTATGGTTTACGAATTCGCAACCGTCTTTGTACAAATGATGTTTAATTATTCTTGAGGTTATTTGCCTTTATTAATCAAATGCTTTAATTTCTTCTTGTTGTGTTGTGATGCGATATATTTAAAAACAATTGAACACGTGCACATCTCTGTGCATATAAGTCTGCATGTTTATACTTGTACATATACAAAATTGTATATATATAATATTATTGTATGTATATGGGCCTATGGCCAGAATACAATAAATGATGATGATGATGATGATGATGATGATGACTGTTGGGGTCGTGATGTTGTGGATGGAATTTTGAGGTTGATGGTGATGTAGGTCATGTGACTGTTGGGTTCATGGTGGAGTAAGTGATAGGATAGAAGGGATGACGGTTGTTTAGGTGATGGAAACTTTGGGTTGATGGTGGTTTAGGTGATGAGACTGTTGTGTTGATGGTGGAGTAGGTGAAAGAATAGTTGGGGTGATGATTGTGTAGGTTGATGGAGATTTCAGTGGTGTGGATGTTGAGGATGGGATTTTTGGGATGATGGTAGTAAAGCACTAACTATATGAATGGAATTTCAAAAAGATATACTGTAACGCTTATTTGTTGTTTCCCATATCGAAGCATAACTGGAATATTGCTCGTACTTCGCTAAATCCCATTTACTCAATCATAGTGATAGACTGTAATGAACTGCAGCAACATTCATTTTACACCTTGCACCAAGTGACGGTATCTGAATCTCTATTGCTGGTGTCTGCAATTGTTTAAACATGTGCATCATATTGATCGCTTGAGAGTCATCGTCGTCATGTGTAAAATGTCACGTGATGTCCCGAAAACAACTGCTGCTGGTGATATCTTAACCGTTCAAGTGCAGTCTCTGGCAGTCGCCTTAGCGTGTGGATCCTGCACTCCCCTGTTAACAGTTCAAGATGATGACGCTGGTTTCAAGTAGCAGACTTCAGCTAGCTTTAGCAACAACTGTTTACATCATGTTGGTACATGTACTTTCCACATGCAGCACAAAGGAATGTAGACTTCAGATGACAGATAAAATGAAGGACAGATCTGTCATTTTCAGAAAAAATTACATCGAGTTGTGCCAACTTGAATGTATCAATGATATTTTTATTTTCGCATCATGTCGCCAACCCAATGATGAATTCCAGAAGATTGAGAAGACAGGCGGATCCAGTGTTCGTCCTGAAACTCATCCACATGTAAGTTTTATTTATGTCAAGTAGGATGTATATTGACGTGTATCAGTGTACCTAAATGTGTACATGCGTGTGTATATACAGTAAACTACGTTTGTAACGAACACGCTTATAACGAACTGACGGGTATAACGGACTTATTTTTACTCCCGGCCATTTGTTGTATATATGATGTATGTATGCTCATAACGAACTACGGTTATTACGAACTAAAATAAGTGGTCCCCTCGAGTTCGTTATAACCGTAGTCTACTGTATGTGTAGATGCATGTGTCTGTGAGCACTTGATGTGTGTCGATGTGTATAAATATGTGTAAGTGTGTGTTGGTGTGTGTAGATGTATATAGATGTGTGTAGATGTGTGTGCATATGTGTAGATATGTGTGTGTTTCGGTATGTAGAGTTGAGTGTATACGTGTCGTTGTGAGTGTATGAAGATGTGTGTAGATATGTGTAGATGTGTGTGAGTGTATGTAGATGTGTGTAGATATGTGTAGATGTGTGTCAGTGTGTTTAGATATGTGCAGGAGGAAGCGTGTGGAGGTGTGTGCCAGTGTGTTTAGATATGTGCAGGAGTTAGCGTGTGGAGGTGTGTGTCAGTGTGTTTAGATATGTGCAGGAGGAAGCGTGTGGAGGTGTGTGTCAGTGTGTTTAGCTATGTGCAGAAGTTAACGTGTGGAGGTGTGTGCCAGTGTGTTTAGATATGTGCAGAAGTTAGTGTGTGGAGGTGTGTGTCAGTGTGTTTAGATGTGTGCAGGAGGAAGCGTGTGGAGGTGTGTGTCAGTGTGTTTAGATATGTGCAGGAGGAAGCGTGTGGAGGTGTGTGTCAGTGTGTTTAGATATGTGCAGGAGGAAGCGTGTGGAGGTGTGTGTCAGTGTGTTTAGATATGTGCAGGAGTTAGCGTGTGGAGGTGTGTGTCAGTGTGTTTAGATATGTGCAGGAGGAAGCGTGTGGAGGTGTGTGTCAGTGTGTTTAGATATGTGCAGAAGTTAGTGTGTGGAGGTGTGTGTCAGTGTGTTTAGATGTGTGCAGGAGGAAGCGTGTGGAGGTGTGTGTCAGTGTGTTTAGCTATGTGCAGGAGGAAGCGTGTGGAGGTGTGTGTCAGTGTGTTTAGATATGTGCAGGAGTTAGCGTGTGGAGGTGTGTGTCAGTGTGTTTAGATATGTGCAGAAGTCAGTGTGTGGAGGTGTGTGTCAGTGTGTTTAGATATGTGCAGGAGGAAGCGTGTGGAGGTGTGTGTCAGTGTGTTTAGATATGTGCAGGAGGAAGAGTGTGGAGGTGTGTGTCAGTGTGTTTAGATATGTGCAGGAGTTAGCGTGTGGAGGTGTGTGTCAGTGTGTTTAGATATGTGCAGGAGTTAGCGTGTGGAGGTGTGTGTCAGTGTGTTTAGATATGTGCAGGAGGAAGCGTGTGGAGGTGTGTGTCAGTGTATGTACATGTGTACAGATGTGTAGATGTGTAAATGAGTATATGCGAAGCTGTGACACTCGCTCCACATTCGACAAGGATCTTCTGTTTCACCAAGAGTCAAAGAAGTCAATTTTGTTAGCTACTGGGAATTTTAGATTTTTGTCAGTGATTGACAGTGAATGTCAGTTCAAGTGTGACTGTGCTATACCAATACAATCAGAAGTCATGATTGTTTACGAAGGAGACATAAAGTCACCGGGCATCTTTTGATATGAAATATAACAGCACGAGTTGATGACAGAAAACCTCCAGGTGACTGTTGAAATATTTGGCAGAGTTAGATAATATATATATATATCTTCTCACAACAAATCCAGTTTGTAATCAATAATCTTAAGTGTAAAAAGTGAGGTGAAATGAGGTTTAAAACCGCGTCTAGGTTACCCTTGTCTAGACATGTGTGCATATGTGTGTATGTGTGTTTGTGTATATGTGCGTGTGTCTGTGCGTGTACCCCCTTTTATGTCTTTGGTATGATGCGGTCGGGGATCGATTCCCAGAAATTCCGCTCTACGCGGAGGCGGTATCATTGTTAACCGGCTTCAGTCACAGAGAAATTAGTAGGTTAGTCATCTGATTGTGACATCATGGTAACCGATGACAAGGGCTTGGGAAGCACTGTGATGCAATTTCATATCAGAAAAGCCATAACTCTCGGGAAAGTCATTGTTGAAGGTCCACACTTTGCCTGAAAACAATGCCGGCTGGTGTGATAAGTAACACACGAAGAACTGACCGATGTTTCTAGAGGCATTACTTTGCAGTGCTTGTATAATGGCATTAGGACCATGTTACACCTTACATTAAACGTCATATATCAACATATATCGACCCCTACACTACATATTTATAGAAATCATAGAAATCATTTGTTTTTTTTTATTGCTGTCTAAAGGCCCCGGCTAAACCTTGTGGATCCGAGGTCTGCAGTCAGACTTCCGAATGTTTGGAGAAGGGATGTGGGAAGGGCTGTGCGCAAGGTGAGAAGTGTAGAACATAAAAGCAACAAAACACATTCCATATTCAAAGGAAATCTGTGCCAAAAGCAGAGCGATTTCATAATTCCGACTCAATCATGAACATGTGTTAACGAAGCACTATCAAATGGTAATGGCACGAGGCGATCGCGAAAAGGTGAGCGCATTCTGCCTAACCGTCACAAACACATGCAAAGGCAAATCAATAGTTATCCTGAAAAAACACATGGAACATATGGTACAAGTCCAAATAAGGAAATGCACCGTACATAAGTCTTGCCACTGATGCCATAAAACTTTGTGAAAGCTTTACTGAGGCCTTGAATATTGTAAACTTGAACAAACTTCTGGACAAGAGTCGTATGGCGCACTGTGAAATCTTGGTAGAATGAACATTTACAATAAGTGAATATTGAATTTGAATGGAATATTAACAAGTCAGTGCTGATTGAGTTAAACTGATTACAAAACTCTAAATTAATAGTGAACTGTCAAGGTTGACACCAATTGAGAAAATATTACGTTCATGCTATGTGCATGTAGTAAAATGATTATACATGTTGCATCAAAATTAAAGGGTTTGGGCAGAGATTTCTTTTGTCGCTTTTATTTATCATTGTATTGATTGAGTATTTAAATGTAAAGAAGTATGGAACACGGACGATATCAACTCTTCAGGTACAGAAACATCAATATGACATAATATTAATGGGCTATTGTCAGTAACTGTTAACTTGTTACATTTACTGCAAAGTTGAAAAATCATTGCCTCGTGTGTCCTATTCGCGTTATAGAGGTCCTCTCTAGCAGGATGTTTAGCATAAATTGCGTGCAGGGTCAGCGCTCACATTTAATTTTCATATTTTGTGTAAACTTGACATTTTCAAAAGTTCCATGTAGCAGAGAGCAAGTTCATCATTAAAGGGATTTTGAACATGGTTGATGTTTTGTCATGACAATGAATGCCAGATAGATTCAGTTACAATACACCATTCTACAGAAAAAATAAATGTTAATGATAGAAGAAATCACAGCTTAATTAGCTCTGTCTGAATATTCTCACAAACTATTCCCTCCATTGTTCTTCCTCTTTTAGTACATACACTTGATAAGACAAACAAGTTTTGGATAATTTGACATACCCAATTTCTGATACTCCAAAATAGCCGAAGCCATCATTGCAACTGCTTGCGATTGATCTGTTTGTTTACTTAAACTGTGCCCTATAAGTGGACCATCCACACGTTTGCCATTATCAAAAAGCTGGCCCTTGGAGCTGTACATCGCGTTCTCGCACCACACAGGATAATACTACATGCACTTCAGAGAAGTTGCCATGTGGTGGGATGTTCAGTTATACATCTCGACTCTTACGAAGTGCACACCAATTAATCAGTATCTATCCGATCTCCGTCACCATTTCGTCCATTGACAATATGCGGAAATAAGGTGTTTATGTTTACAGTGTGATGACTAAACAAAGACACTCGCTTTCTCTCCCTTAGATGATGTCTTGCAACTTCAGCCCTTAAACTATAAGATGCCAAAGATACGTATAGACTAAAACTTCATATTACAGCACCATCGTTCTGCGAACTCCACATCGCCTCTGAAACCGGGAACCTGTCAAAGGTGAAACTCATCTTGTCCCAGGGACGGCCGGACATTAAGTGCAAAGAGTGGATTGGTTGGACACCGGTGATGTTGGCAGCTGGTAATGGGCACCGAGAAGTGGTTGAGTTACTTGTTAGTAAAGGATACAGCATGTCACTCGTAAATGAAAGAGGTGACAACATCCTTCACTGTGCCTGTTGGGGAGGAGAGGTTGAGATGGTGAAGTATATACTCTCACATGACATGGAGGACATCAACAGTAGAGGATGTAAGAAGATGACACCAGTGATGGCGGCAGCATTGCATGGAGATAAAGAAGTGGTAGAGTTACTCGTGAGTGAAGGAGCTGATGTGTCACTCGTATCTGAGAAGGGTGACAACATCCTTCATCTTGCCTGTCGAGGAGGACGTGTGGAGGTGGTGAAGTATCTCCTCTCACAAGACATGGTGCGCATAAACAGTAGAGGATGGAAGCAGAGGACACCGGTGATGGTGGCAGCAGTGAACAGACACAAAGAGGTGGTAGAGTTACTCGTGAGTGAAGGAGCTGATGTGTCACTTCTATCTCACAGTGGTGACAACATCCTTTGCTGTGCCTGTTTGGGAGGAGATGTGGAGGTGGTGAAATATATCCTCTCACAAGACATGGTGGGCATCAACAGTAGAGGATGGAAGAAGAGGACACCAGTGATGGTGGCAGCATTGCGTGGACATAAAGAAGTGGTAGAGTTACTCGTGAGTGAAGGAGCTAATGTGTCACTCGTGAATCAAAGGCGTGACAACATCCTTCATCTTGCCTGTCGGGGAGGACATTTGGAGGTGGTGAAATATATCCTCTCACAGGACAAGGTGGGCATCAACGCCAAAAACAAAAAAGGACAAACAGCAGCCAAGATAGCAATATCCCAGGATCGAGGAGACATGCTTGATCTTCTTGTGTCACATGGTGCTCTCATGTAATGTTTGAGCAGACATGTGTTGAATAAAGTTATGACGTTCGCGTTTTGAATACATTGATGTTGTTACAGACATTGAAGTGTAGTATAAATTGATGTTGTTACTGACATTGGCATGTGGAATAAAATCATGGCATTACGGATATTGACGTGTTTATTACATTGATGTTGTTACGGACATTGACGCGTTGAACGCTGTTACTCACATTGAAGTTTCAACCCTCAGCATAGCCAAAAGATACATTTAGTGTCGATTGTACGATTCAGACTATACCATGTGCATGTGTTTATGATCCACGATCAAATAGTAATGAGATCAGGCGTTCGCGAAAAGGTCAGCATATCCTGTCCCACCAGTGGCACCCGTCACAAACACATGCAAAGGCAAGTCAATACTTCACCTAAAAAAAGCACGGAACCATATGGTACAAATCATAATAGGCGATTGCATTGGACATACTTTTTGTCACTTATGCGTCAAATTTGGAAATGTCCTCAAAACAATGTCCTGAAAACTTTACTGAGGCCTTGAATGTTATAACCTTGATCAAACTTCACGCTCTTTGAAATCTTTGAAGAGAGAGCTTGCTCGACTGTATCTCAAAAAGTGTGAAATATAATCACCAAAGGCGTGAGCTGCTGGAATATTGCTCAACATATAGGGAAAGTTGACTAGTGGAAAGTTGAAGCCATCTCTTGTCATCGAGTCTTATGGAGAGTTTTGTTTCTGTGAATATAAAGAAAGTCCTTCCTTTATTGTATTAAGGATTATGGTTAGTCTTTGAGACAGGGATTCGGTGGAAAATTTGCTGAACCCAGTAGCATATTTCTCTTTGTACGGATCTTTATGGAGCTTGAAATCCAGAACAAAAGAGGAATGGACATGTCTTCAGGTTTTAGAGTTAAGTCAAAAGTTGACAGTACTGACGTACTTATGGTTTTGGAAAATTTCTTCCTCAGTTAACAAACCGTCCTTGTAATTGTCATTATTTGATATGTCACGTATATAGTATACCAAGTTCTCTGATCAAACAATGAATATAGGTGGCCCAGTCGTCTTAGTCCCCGCAATTCTCAAATGTATTATTGTAGGTTCGAATCCCGGTTCGCCCAGATTATGTTTCTAGGCTTGTCAGCACCATACCCGTGCTCGTGGGTTTCACCGAAGTGGTGAACGTCTGAAACTTGCATCACTTCGGGCTTTCCTCTCACATATAGCTGATACGCCGCAATATAACTGGAATACTATTAAAAGCGCCGTTAAGCCCAACTCACTCACTCACATTTAATGGTTATGTTATCTGAGGCCTTGTCAGTTGGAACAACTACCACCTTCGTATGTAGGGCAGCCAGACGTTGGATGACAGCTGGCTGGGACAGAATAGGTTTATACCAATTCCGTTTCCTCTTTTTAAGTTTGTGTATTCTACCAATGATAACATCACGCACTGACTTAACCCGCATTCATTCAACAGGTTCCTAGTCTCTTTTGGCTCATTTTTGGCACATTCATCACAACAGTCATAATTATCATGGATATATAATTATTATAAAGTTGTGATCCCAATCGGTAGGAGGATGCTCATGGTATTTGGGTCCATATTTGAAAAACCGACGAAGGTTGTTATTGTCAACATAGGAGAAATCATCTGTGATCATATGACCTGTAGGTTGTAGCAGTATGATGAGTCCTGGCAGCCACAAGCAGTTGAATTTACATCATGAGCTGCCAGGTCCAGGTTTTGCAGCACGTTCCTGAAAGTGAACACCCTGGAAGAAATTGTTTTCGGGTGGGAAAAAATGTTGGTGGTTATTGAAATTTAAAATATTGCGGGAATCTTATTCAGATTTAAGGCATCAATTCCCTTGTTTGCACATTGCATAAATTCAAGAAATTGCTGTCTTTGTCTGATTTAGTGTCTGTGTCTGCTTCATGCCATTACAGGCATTGACTTGAAGAATACATTCATGTAGTTACATACAATAATATGGAGAAAATAGCCATGCCATTACAGACACTGACGTGTGGAATACATTAACGTGGTTACAGAAACTGAAGTGTTGAATACATTTATGTTGTTACACACATTGAAGCGTTGAATACATTCATGTTGTTACACCCTTCGGTGTGTTCAATATGTTCATGTTGTCACACACATTGACATGTTGAATACATTCATGTTGTCACACACATTGACATGTTGAATACATTCATGTTGTCACACACATTGACGTGTTGAATACATTCATGTTGTTACACACTTCGGTGTGTTCAATATGTTCATGTTGTCACACACATTGACGTGTTGAATACATTCATGTTGATACTGAATATATTCATGTTGTTATACACATTTGTAAGGAACCACCCAAGGGAGATTGAATACGACAGTTATTGTACAATTATATAAGAAAGGTAGTTCTAGTGAGTGAGTGAGTGAGTGAGTATGGTTTTACGCCGCTTTTAGCAATATTCCAGCAACATCACGGCGGGGGACACCAGAAATGGGCTTCACACATTGTACCCATGTCGGGAATCGAACCCGGGTCTTCGGCGTGACGAGCGAACGCTTTAACCACTAGGCTACCCGACCGCCCCCAAAAGGTAGTTCTAAAGACCTGAACAACGAAAGAGGAATATTGATTCTCAGCACATTTAGTAAATCATACACGTCTATACTCAATAACAGATATGAAAAATGCAAAAAATATTGAGTCACAGGCGCTTTTAGGTAAGGTTATAGCACAATTAATAACATGTTCATCCTCCAAGTCATAATGTAGCATAATATATGAAGTGAGTGAGTGAGTGAGTGCGGTTTTACGCCGCTTTTATCAATATTCCAGCAATATCACGGCGGGGGACACCAGAAATGGGCTTCACACATTGTACCCATGTCGGGAATAGAACCCGGGTCTTCGGCGTGACAGCGAACGCTTTAACTACTAGGCTAACCGACCGCCCTTATATATAAAGAAAGAAAGGCAAGCTTGATGCCATATTCGTTGATGTAAGAAAAGCATTTGATATTGTTGATAGATTAAAGCTATGGTCTGCACTGAAACGAAGAGGCGTTTCACCGAAAATGTTTAATGCTCTCACATACATCTGTAAGCGTGTAAAGGTACGCGAATACAAATATCTATCAAAAGATTTTGATTGTCAATTAGGTGAGAGACAATGATGTGTGTTCCATGTTTATCAATGAGTTAGCTTCAGAAATCGACTCAAACTGTGAACATGCGATACAAATGCATCTGAATATTATACAACTATTTCTATTTTCTTTGCAGATTCTGTTTATGGTTTACAAAAACGTATTAACGCTTTGGAATGTTTCTGTGAAAGTCAATCAGAATAAACGAAACATGTTGTTTTTAAAAATAGCGGTATACTATCCAAACATGAAAAATGATATTTGTATTTGAAACTGCTCAATTCTAGACATATGTAGGTGTTGTTTTCGCAAGATCCTTATCATGGTCTCAAATCGCTGGTTATCCTGCTATACAAGTGAAGAAGATTCTTTGTGCTGTATTCAAATCTGTGTATGTGATTAAGCAACTCACATATAACCTATGTTTTTACATTTTTGACGCAACAAAATTAGTCCACTTTTCCATTATGGTTGAGAAATATGGGGACTGGATATTCACAAAGAAATCAAAACAGTACAAATATTTGCTTTTAAACGTTTCTTTCGTGTTAACACATCGTCCTCAAACCATGTAGTTAGGGGTGAAAGTGGACGATATCCCATGGTCTATATGCATATATTAAAGGCCTGTTGAATACTGGTGTAATTACAATGCCTAACACCAGATATGTGAAGAGATGTTACAACTTATTAGTTCTAGATTGTGTGAATAGAAAAAAAAGACTAACTGGTCTTTAAATATCAAAGACATTTTATACATGTTTGGTTACGGATATGTCTGGTAACAAAAACTTGTATATAATGTATCTAGTTTTATATCTGTGTTTGAAAAAAGACTGAAATTATTCAGGAGCTTGATTGGCATGCAGCACATTTTTTTCCAGTTATAAATTGATAACCTTCTTTCAAATTTCCATTTTAAATTTCCGTGCTGCGTTAGCTCCACTTAGATGTTCTTCACTCCAGCTCCGAATTGAAATAGATATGGCAGATATGTTTAAGAAGTAAAATCAGGTAGAATGTGTCATGTAAGCAAACAAAGATACATATGGGTTTAATACTATTCTGTACTTGTATGCTGGGCTTATGGCAATTCCAGGAGTTTGCATATATACTCAAAATACTACTTCTATCCAACATTACATAAATCTAACTTACTAATGTCTTTAAAAAATGCAGAAATTGTTAAAATATTTTCCAAATTTGTATATGAACCAATGCAACTATGACAATCATTTTGGTGAACAATGCATATCAAACTATGAATGTATACGTGCTGTTACTCTCTTAAGCAATGATGTAACTGAAGAATGGGGATACTGCCTCCACTACGTTATGAACATAGACTGGTAAAGTCCATAACATCATGAATGATTTCAACTCGTCAAAGTCACTAGTGACACGACTGTATTCAACACGTCAATGCATGTACTGACATGAATGTATTGATCATGTCAAAGTCAGTTCTGACATGTTTGTATTCTACACGTCAATGTCTGCAATGCCATAGACACTTTCAACACTCTGCTCGCTGCTGGTGACTGCTGTTGGTATCTGGCCATGTCAATTAAGGATTGACAGTGTATATTTTTCGGTTCATTGAGGTATGAATCGAAAAACCGATGTGCAAACTGTATGAATCCGCATAGGACCTGTCAATCAAGGAAATTTAAAGAGGCGAGAAGGACTGCGACAGTCAGACTGTAACGAGCCGGAACAAATATGTCCGGGAGAAGGCGGCTGTTTCAAATGGCATAGTCAGTTACCGACAGATTCGAACATTACTGTTGGAAAAATGCTAGTTAAAAATGAAACCCGAGACATGAAAGTTGAACCGAGGCGAATTTTATACATTAATTGGGAAATAAATGCATTAACACGTGACCAATTCAGCTAATCAGAATACAGAAATTTCAATGAAAATTTTATTATTACTGAATAAATTGTACCATCACGTCAATGTCTGTAACAAGATGAGTGTAACCATCACGACAATGGCTGTAACAAGATGAGTGTAATCATCACGCCAATGTCTGTAACAACATGAATGTAATCCTCACGCCAATGTCTGTAACAACATGAATGTAATCCTCACGTCAATGTCTGTAACAACATGAATGTAATCATCACGCCAGTGTCTGTAACAACATGAATGTAATCATCACGTCAATGTCTGTAACAACATGAATGTAATCATCATGTCAATGTCTGTAACAACATGAATGTAATCATCACGTCAATGTCTGTAACAACATGAATGTAATCATCACGCCAGTGTCTGTAACAACATGAATGTAATCATCACGTCAATGTCTGTAACAACATGAATGTAATCATCACGTCAATGTCTGTAACAACATGAATGAAATCATCACGTCAATTTCAATTAAAGTAGATTTGTTGTGGACACGAAGAGGAATTGCTAAAATTTTGATATTATAGTTGCACTTGATGATGACAATATACATGACTTTGTATTCATATGCATAGCCTGATTTGAACTCGGGAAGCGACTTTCGGAGTCAATCAGCTGAGGTTTACGTAGGTACAAATAACGAGTAATGAATAAAATACTGACCTCGCTCCCGTGTAATACCCATTTTATGAAACTCGCTTTCGCTCGTCAGATACCAAAACTATTCACTCGTTTCATAAAATTGGTATTACATGGGAGCTCGTTTAGTATTCTATATGGCTGTAACAGAATGAGTGTCAACAAAACGTCAATTTCTGTGACTACGTGAATGAAATCAACACTTAAACTAATGCTGTTCAGAATTGCCCCGTTCTGAAAAACAAAAGCACATCGAGGCCTTACTTCTCGCTCCAGTTCAATGATGGCCGGGCTCGTGTATTTCATCGTCAAGGAGAGGGATTTGCTGATGTCATTGTTGCTCTTTTAGAGGAGTGAGTGAGTGAGTATGGTTTTCCGCCGCTTTTAGCAATAATCCAGCTATATCCCCGCGGGGGACACCAGAAATGGGCTTCACACAGTGTACCCATGTCGGGAATCGAACCCGGGTCCTCGGCGTGACGAGCGAACGCTTTAACCACTAGGCTAACCGACCGCCCCTCTTTTAGAGGAGAACTAGTGATGGTTACAGGACGACAACGCACGATCTCATTGTGCGAGGATGGTGACTCCTTGCAACAGCAGAACACTCAGCATATTGTTTGGCCCACATATTCACCCGACTTGTGGCGAGTTCGATCACATCACCTCAATGCTGTCATCCTCCAGCAAGTGGCTCAGGGATAAGTCAAAGAATGGCATGCGATCCCTCAACTCTATTTCCAATGCCTTATGAACAGCATATGCCAACGTTGTCAAGAATGTTGGAATGCTAACTGTTATGAATTGACAATGAGCTGGATAGATATATTTTACGTACGCTTCAGTATACTGTCAAAGTGGCGTATGAATACCAAGCATCGATATGTAATTTAGTCCGTATCGACGGATAAATCAGTTCGCAATCTCATTAAATCAGATCTTAGTTCTCGCTACCGCTAAACACAGATCTGAGGACATCCAATTACGGGTCACTTCAGACCAACCTTCATTCGTCAACACTCGCCCCGTAACCTGCAAGAAGACTCGTCCCCCCCATCGATGAATGTCATGTGCGAATATACGACAAACCAATCAGAATGCGCGTATGATTTCAAGTTCTTCGTCAAAGAATCCCTCAGAAATATTTTTTTAATTTTACATATGTCTTGCATCTAAAAATATACCAAAGACACAGTTTAATGTATTCAATCATACTGTATTATTCCGCACGTCCCGTTGTGCTTTAAATTGCATCTGAAATATAAATGATATATGGGGAAAATGTGTGAACCATTACACAACGAGTTGACAATTGTTTTAGGTATGATACTTTAGCAATGATACTTTTTGTAAACCATTTTGGGCGACAAAAAGTCTGGAAGTTTCCTGTACTGTTTATATACAAGAATGACCAGATGGCTAATGGGAACGGGTTAGTCAGGAAAGGCACAATATTAATAGTATTGTTTGAATCTCAATAATCAATTGACAAAATGCAAATAAGTGAGTATTGAGTCAAAGAGTAGAGAGACCATGGCTCGGACAGAGAGAAAAGACTCCTTTCGGTTTTGGTTCTGGGAAAAAAGAAAGACAAAGAGAACAAAGAATTAGGATGACATAGTGTTTTGTTAGTTGTCAGAGAGTGGAGCGCCAGTTTTAGATCTCCCCTCTGACCTGAGATGCTCTTTCTGAAGGGTTCTCTCTCTTCTTGGATTCAAAGAGATAGTTCAGACTCAAATTGGAATACTGCTGTACTCTTCATTACATCATCTAGATGTGTATTGTGTTATTGTGTAGATATAAGTCAGACCACATTGGTTTTCAGCATTGCTTGCTATATCAGGGCGAACTTCAGCCATCCATAGTGTTAGTCTATCAATAATATCGAACCTTTCAAATATGTTTTAGATGTAACTTATGCTATATTTTGTGTTTATTCAGAATGTGAAAATTCTTGTGTAATGCAACATGAGAAACCGCGTGTAAATTCAATGAAGCGCTCGTAAAATCTCAATGTAGTTTTTTCTAAAATAGATATTTGCTTAATGATTTCTATGATTTCCGTATTAGTGCTGTGCTGGGATGACTCGGATTTATAGGAATTTAAAGTCTACCACACGGTAGTAAAAGTACCCACGTACACACGTGTTTTCCTATTTGCATTAGGAGTAATTCCTTTGTTTTGTTTTGTTGTAGCTACAACCTACAGGTCATATAATCACAGGTGATTTCTCTCATGTTGACAATAACAACCTTTGTCAGTTACAACTTTTTAATAATTATATATGTTGTCGATGAATACGCTAACAATGAGCCAAAAGAGAATAGGAACCTGTTGAATGTGGGTTAAGTCAGTGCGTGATGTTGTCATTGGTAGAATACACAAAGAGGAAACGGAATTGGTATAAACCTATTCTGTCCCAGCCAGCTGTCACCCAACGTCTGGCTGCCCTACATGAAAAGTTCGTAGTTGTTCCCTCAGATAACATAACCATTATATGTGAGTGAGTGAGTTGGGATTACCACTTCGGTGAAACCCTCGAGCACGGGTATTGTGCTGGCGAGCCTAGAAACATAATCGGGGCGAACCGGGATTCGAACCCACAATAATAGGTTTGAGAATTGCGAAGAATAAGACGACTGGGCCACCCGTGCCCCCCTCCATTATATGTAAGCATCACTGTATTCATTGTTTAATCAGAGAACTTGGTATACTATATACGTGACATATCAAATAATGACAATTACAAGGACGGTTTATTAACCGAGGACGAAATTTGCCAAAACCATAAGTACGTCAGTACTGTCAACTTTTGACTTGACTCTAAAACCTGAAGACATGTCCATTCCTCTTTTGTTCCGGATTTCAAAGCTCCATACAGATCCGTACAAAGAGAAATATATTACTGGGTTCAGCAAATTTTCCACCAAATCCCTGTCTCAAAGACTAACCATAAACCTTAATGCAATCAAGGAAGGATTTTCTTTATATTCACAGAAAGTATTTGAGAAAAGTGGAATTAATACCCAATCTCATTAAAATCAGATCTCAGTTCTCGCTACCGCCAAACAAAGATCTGAGGACATCCCAATCCGAGCGTCGCTTACCAGATCATGAAAGTGACCATCGGAATTTGATTTTATATCATGGAAGCTCCATAACTTTAAAACGGTGTAGTTACGGTCTTAGCGACTACATCTCTGCAATCTAGACCATATATTAACCATTCGAGAATGTTCTTTTGTTCAGGTTTAAATTTTGTAAGGGAGAATTTGTCAAAATATGTTTCGAATCGTTGTCGCAAGTTTGAAATTAGTGCCGTAAAGAACGAGAAAGCTGCCTTCTGATTGGATAATGTCGATTTCTTGTCAACAATTCCATAGGTAGGTCAGAGTTCACGAAAGGTCGATCTGACGTGACCCGTTATGGGATGTCCTCAGATCTTTCTTAGCGGCAGCGAGAACTAAGATCTGATTTTATTGAGATTGAATTAATACCATGTTGATTCTCAAAGAACTCAAAGGCTTTGCTTGACGTTTTGCATTCTCAGCAAAGAACCAAGCTCGATTCTGCCAAAATATTTCGTTTCACAACTTTGTACACCACTATCCCACCGGACAAACTTAAGGGAAAACTTCATTCCTTGATCCATGGGGCTTTTGTTACAAAACGTGGTGACCAGAGATACAGTTATATAATCTATATTCGGAGGTTCAAGACTATTTGTGAAGAAATTAAAGCCATTGCCATCTGAAGTGTAGTAAGAAGACAATACGTCGAATGCTGAACTTCCTCACTGACAACATCTGCCTAATATTTGGGTGTAAGTAATAAGGCAAGAAGTAGAGTTATTAAGATCTATGCATAAAGATTCAGATTGACAAAACTCTCCACAAGACTCGATGACAACCAATGGCTTCAACTTTCCACTCGTCAACTTTCCTTATGTGTCGAGCAATATTCAAGCAGCTCCAGCCTTTGGTGCTTATATTTCACAACTTTTGAGATGCAATCGAGCAAGCTCTCTCTTCAAAGATTTCAAAGAGCGTGAAGTTTGATCAAGGTAATAACATTCAAGGCCTCAGTAAAGCTTTCAAAAAAGCTTTATGGTAGACATGTGGAGGACATTTCAAAATATGACGCATCAGTGACAAAAATTATGTCCAATGCAATTCCCTATTATGACTTGTACATATGTTTCCGTGTGTTTTTATCAGGTGAAGTATTGACTTGCCTTTGCACGTGTTTGTGACGGGTGCCACTTGTGGGATAGGATACGCTGACCCTTTCGCGAACGCCTGGTCTCATTACTATTTGATAGTGGATCATAAACAGATGCACATGATATAGTCTGAATCGTACAATCGATACAAAATGTTTCTTTTGGCTATGCTGAGGGTTTACACGTCTATGTCAATAACAATATTCCACACGTCAATGTCCGTAACAACATCAATGTAATAAACACGACAATATCCGTAATGACATGACTTTATTCCATATGCCAATGTCAGTAACATCATGATTTCATTCTACACTTCAATGTCTGTAACAACATCAATATATTCAACACGTGAACGTAATAACTGTATTCAACACATTGTCCTTAACAATATGAATGCCTGAATGTCTGCGCAAAAATTACATGAGAGCACCATGTGACACAAGAAGATCAAGCATGTCTCCTCGATCCTGGGATATTGCTATCTTGGCTGCTGTTTGTCCTTTGTTGTTTTTGGCGTTGATGCCCACCTTGTCCTGTGAGAGGACATACTTGACCACCTCAACATGTCCTCCCCGACTGGCAAGATGAAGGATGTTTTCACTCCTCTCAGATACGAGTGACACATCAGCTCCTTCACCCACGAGTAATTCTACCACTTCTTTATGTCCATGCAATGCTGCCACCATCACTGGTGTCCTCTTCTTCCATCCTCTACTGTTGATACGAACCATGTCCTGTGAGAGGACATACTTGACCACCTCCACATCTCCTGCCCGACAGGCAGTGTGAAGGATGTTATTACCAACTATATTCACGAGTGACACATCAGCTCCTTCACTCACGAGTAACTCTACCACTTCTTTATGTCCATGCAATGCTGCGACCATCACTGGTGTCCTCTTCATCCATCCTCTACTGTTGATGCCCACCATGTCTTGTGAGAGGATATATTTCACCACCTCCACATCTCCTCCCTGACTGGCAAGATGAAGGATGTTTGCACCCCTCTCAGATACGAGTGACACATCAGCTCCTTCAACCACGAGTAGCTCCACCACTTCTTTATGTCCATGCAATGCTGCCGCCATCACTGGTGTCCTCTTCTTACATCCTCTACTGTTGATGTCCTCCATGTCATGTGAGAGTATATACTTCACCATCTCAACCTCTCCTCCCCGACAAGCACAGTGAAGGATGTTGTCACCTCTTTTATTCACGAGTGACATGCTGGATCCTTTACTAACAAGTAACTCAACCACTTCTCGGTGCCCATTACCAGCTGCCAACATCACCGGTGTCCAACCAATCCACTCTTTGCACTTAATGTCCGGCCGTCCCTGGGACAAGATGAGTTTCACCTTTGACAGGTTCCCGGTTTCAGAGGCGATGTGGAGTTCGCAGAACGATGGTGCTGTAATATGATGTTTTAGTCTGTACGAAATTTTGGCATTTTAAAAGTTAAAAGACTGAAATGGCAAGACATCATCTAAGGGCGAGAAAGCGAGTGTCTTTGTGTAGTCATCACACTGTAAATATAAACACCTTATTTCCACATATTGTCAATGGACGAAATAATGATGGAGATCGGATAGATACTGATTAATTGGTGTGCACTTCGAAAGAGTCGAGATGTATAATTGAACATCCCACCACATGGCAACTTTTCTTAAGTGCATATGGTATTATTCTGTGTGGTGCGGGAACGCGATGTACAGCTCCAAAAGCCAGCTTTTTGATAATTGCAAACGGTTGCATGTTCCACTCATAGGGCACAGCACTTACTGTTTACACGCAGTTTAAGTAAACAAACAGATCAGTCCCGAGCAGTTGCAATGGCGGCTTCGGCTATTTTGGAGTATCAGCATTTGGGTATGTCAAATTATTCAAAACTTGTTTGTCTTATAAAGTGTATATACTAAAAGAGGAATATTTATACAGAGATAATTAAGCTGAGATTTCTTCCAACATTAACATTTATAATTTTCAGGTTCTGAAAATAGTAGAATGCTGTATTGTAATTGAATCTATCTGGCATTGATTGTCATGACAAAACATCAACCATGTTCAAAATCCCTTTAATGATGAACTTGCCGCACACCAACAACATTGCTCTCTGCTACATGGAACTTTTGAAAATGTCAAGTTTACACAAAATATGAAAATTAAATGTGAGCGCTGACCCTGCATGCAATGTATGCTAAACATCCTGCTAGAGAGGACCTCTATAACGCGAAAAGGACACACCAGGCAAAAATAATTCAACTTTGCAATAAATGTAACAAATTCACAGTTACTGACAATAGCCCATTGATATTATGTCATATTGATGATTCTGTACCTGAAGAGTTGATATCGGCCGTGTTCCACACTTCTGTACATTTAAACACTCAATCAATACAATGATAAATAAAAGCGACAAAAGAAATCGCTGCCCAAACCCTATAATTATGATGCAACATGTATAATCATTATACTACATGCACATAGCGTGAACGTGATAGTTTCTCAATTAGTGTCAACCTTGACAGTTCACTATTATTTTAAAGTTTTGTAATGAATGTAACTCAATCAGCACTGACTTGTTAATGTTCCATTCAAATTCAATATTCATTTATTGTAAATGCTCATTCTACCAGGATTTCACAGTGCGCCATACGACTCTTGTCCAGAAGTTTGATCAAGTTTACAATATTCAAGGCCTCAGTAAAGCTTTCACAAAGTTTTATGGCATCAGTGGCAAGACTTATGTACGACGAAATTCCTTATTTTGACTTGTACCATATGATCAAGGCGTTTTTTCAGGATAATTATTGATTTGCCTTTGCATGTGTTTAAGACGGTGGGGCAGAATGCGCTCGTCTTTTCGCGATCGCCTCGTGCCACAACCATTTGATATTGCTTCATAAACACATGCTCATGATTTGGGCACATATTTCTTATGAATATGGAAAGTGTTTTGTTGCTTATATTTTCTACACTTCTCACCTTGCGCACAGCCCTTCCCACATCCCTTCTCCAAACATTCGGAAGTCTGATTGCAGACCTCGGATCCACAGGATTTGGATGGGGCCTTTAGACAGCAATAAAAAAACCCAAATGATTTCTATGATTTCTATAAATATGTAGTGTAGGGGTCGATATATGTTGATAGATGACGTTTAATATGAGGTGTAACATGGTCCTAATGCCATTATACAAGCAATGCAAAGTAATGCCTCTAGAAACATCGGTCAGTTCTTCGTTTGTTACTTGTCACACCAGCCAGCATTGTTTTCAGGCAAAGTGTGGACCTTCAACAATGACTTTCCCGGAAGTTATGACTTTTCTGATATGAAATTGCATCACAGTGCTTTCCAGGTCATTGTCATCGGTTACGATGATGTCACAATCAAATGACTATCCTACTAATTTCTCTGTGACTGAAGCCGGTTAACAATGATACCGCCTCCGCGTAGAGCGGAATGTCTGGGATACGATCCCCGACCGCATCATGCCATAGACGTAAAACGAAGTACACGCACAGACTCACGCACATATACACAAACACACATACACACATATGCACACATGTCTAGACAAGGGTAATCCTAGACGCGGTTCTAAACCTAATTTCACCTCACTTTTAACACTCAAGACAAGGCATAGTTTTTATTACAAACTGGATTTGTTGTGAGAAGATATATTTAATCTAACTCTCCCATTCTTTGATATCAAATATTTCAACAGTCACCTGGAGATTTCTGTCATCAACTCGTGCTGTTATATTTCATATCAAAAGATGCTCATTGACTTTATGCTTTTCTTCGTAAACAATCATTTTACGCTTGAACTCACATTCACTGTCAATCAGTGACAAAATCATAAAAATTCCCAGTAGCTAACAAAATTGACTTCTTTGACTCTTGGTAAAACAGAAGGTCCTTGTCGAATGTGGAGCGAGTGTCACAGTTTCGTATCTACTCATTTACACATCTACACATCTGTACACATGTACATACACTGACACACACCTCCACACGCTTCCTCCTGCACATATCTAAACACACTGACACACACCTCCACACGCTTCCTCCTGCACATATCTAAAAACACTGACACACATCTACACATATCTACACACATCTAAACGCACTGACACACCAACAGACATTTACACATACCGACAGGAATGTACACATACTCACAGACAACGACACGTATCCACTCTACTCTACATACCGAAACACACATATATCTACACATATGGACACACATCTACACACATCTACATACATCTACACACACCGACACACACTTACATATTTATACTCACCGACACACATCAAGTGCACACAGACACATGCATCTACACATACAGTAGACTACGGTTATAACGAACTCGAGGGGACAACTAATTTCAGTTCGTAATAACCGTAGTTCGTTATGAGCATACATACATCATGTATACAACAAATGTCCGGGAGTAAAGATAAGTTCGTTATATCCGTCAGTTCGTTATAAGTGTGTTCGTTACAAACGTAGTTTACTGTATACACACACGCATGTACACATCTAGGTACACTGATACACGTCAATATACATCCTACTTGACATAACTATAACTTACACGTGGATGAGTTTCAGGACGAACGCTGGATCCGCCTGTCTTCTCAATCCTCTGGGATTCATCATTTGATTGGCGACATAATGCGAAAATAGAAATATCATTGATACATTCAAGTTGGCACAACTCGATGTCAATATTTCTGAAAATGACAGATCTGTCCTTCATTTTATCTGTCAACTGAAGTCTACATTCCTTTGTGCTGCATGTGGAAAGTACATGTACCAACATGATGTAAACAGTTGTCGCTAAAGCCAACTGCAGACTTCTACTTGAAAACAGCGTCATCATCTTGAACTGTTAACAGGGGAGTGCAGGATCCACACGCTAAGGCGATTGCCAGAGACTGCACTTGAACGGTTAAGATATCACCAGCAGTAGTATAGGTAATAGGGATTCTGGACCACTTCCACTGGAGCCAGATTTATATACCTATACCACCACTACAGAGGGAATTTTTTATGCAAAAATGATGATGCGATTCAACGATAGTCATGAGATTATGTTAAACTGACTCTAGCTCACCACCACCTGGAGTCAATCAATGCTTCTATGATATAAATTTTTATAGGGAATGGTGATTCTGGCTCACTTCTACAGGATTCAGAGTTATATCTAGAATTTTTTATGTGTAAATGATGATGTGAATCAACGATAGTCATAACATTAAACTAAATTGTAAAATATTCTCTATTATTTTTGCTAATACGTATACCATTATTTTTAACAAAGTGATACTGAACATTTTTACTAAGTTCTTCGATCATTTTACTAGGAGACCAGACTACATACTCTTCTTGGTAATTGGAAAGAAACAATTGATGACCGTATTTGGTTGGTTTGACATCACTGATATAATATATACCTTGTGGTAATTCTCTCCATTTGAAAATTTTGTCCCTGAGCATAAATGTTTTGATAGCTTTTTCGAGTTCTTCCTTTGTTGGTTTGTAATTCTCCATTATTATATATTTGCGTAAGCATTCTTCTAAATGTGATCTAATGATAGTAAGCAATCTATTTTTAATCTCCAACCAGTTCTTTGGTTTTGGCACGGAATAATTGACGCGCTTGTTGTCTCCCCTGTTCTATGAACTTTTTTTTCTCATCTTCGCTAATACCACTGGCCTTACGAGAATTGGATCGAATCTCCTGCTTCATTACGTTGTATTTGGTAAGTCAATAGACTGACAATTTGTTATTCGAGGGAGTGTGACAAACATATTAAATATACAATGATACTATATCATAACTTAAATATGAAATCAACTTATATTACTTATCAGTCGATTTTAGTAAGTGCCTCTGGTGCTAATTTTTTTGTTGAATTCCCTAAAATCTTTGAGAAATACAGGTTCACGGCAACTAACGATAAAATGCTGCACGATTGGTTCCACAATCCAATGCAATTTTGGCAGAACCAGTTAAACTTTGCCATATGGTGTGTCACAACAGGATGTGGTGTATCTCTTTATGCCCCAGGATTTGAACTAAAAAAGTCTGTTTTATCATTTCATGTGTACTATCAGATTAGATGTATACTTAAAGAAATTAGTGCTCCATTACCGCATGATCGAGCAAAGAATGCATCAAATAATCCGAACAATAGGTGGGCATTCGAACGTATTTGTCAGGAATTTAATATTTCTACGAGTAAAGATTGGCGTCTGAGTGGAGTTAACCATGGTCTAGGTATTCCGTACGCTGCTGCACACTCTGTTAAAGAAGTCAGCGATGATTTACTGAAAAGAGGTCGGCTTCTTCCGAGCTCTGCTCTCTCAAGTTATGAGTGGAGAGACGATCGTATGAACTTTAAGGGTGGTGTTGCTTTCTCCGTCCAAAAGGTTAAGCAACCACCTGGAAATGCTTGGAATGAATTTCTTAATGATAAAACAGAAAATTATTTTACTAACCCAGGAGTTGTAAGAGTTAATGAATCAATAAGAACTTATGTATGGTGCACAATCGCAAACACGAACGGGAATAATCGGTTCTGGGACGGCACCCGATGCACAAAAACAGTTTGTCGCAAATGTTGAGGATGCTATTAATTCACCAGTTGACATACCATCTTCTATAAAACGTTATCAAGATGTATTACAGTACGCTCAATCCAAGGTAGACTATGTTTATGCGCCGGGACTATACATGTCTCCGAGTAATATGGAACTTAAGATCCGTCAAGTGATAGGCTATAATAATAAAATTGTTATTGCTACAGATCAACAAAAAACAGGTATAAATTCAATATTAACACCGAATTAATAACGCAAACAAACTCAGGCGAAACGGGAATAGTCAAGCCACAGATATCTACTAACGCTCCTACTAATGCACAACCACACAACCACAAGTGCCACCACATATGGCAGCTAAAAATCAACAACATATCGATGAAAAAACAGTGCTTATAGTAGGTGTAGTCGCGGCTGGTTTACTCATGATTTGGTTAAATAGTCTTTAGCGGATACGTACAACAGCCCCGCAATTGCTACGATCAGTGCCCACAAGTTTTGACTAAGCCAAGTGGTGGTCTTAGCTAATAAATTCACGAGCCAGGAAACAATACTCCCTATTATACCTGGAAGTGCAGACGCGGCTTTCCCAGCGAGCTTTCCCAGTGCTGAAAGCATGCTTTTAAATGCTTTTATCCACTCTTTTATGCCATCCCTATCACTAGGTGGTGCACCACCTCCTGTACCACCACCGGTTAACGCGAGAGTCAAAGTCGATATAATAAATCCCAATGCGGTTAAAATACTGGCAATGATTATCCCCTGTTCTCTGAACAATGTTTTAATTTTATCGGCCAGTGTAGTGTCATCGTTGAGGACTTGATCAATAGTTTCTCGAATTCGACTGATTTGTGAACAAAGGGCCTTTCTATTACTGAAAGCAGCCTCAAGACGGGCCGATCTTTTGTCTTCTAAGTTATGCAATCTTTCTGCAACACGTCGTCGACTGAATTCATTTCCCAGCTGTTCAAGTTTATGTTTTCTCATAAGCTATATGCTTGTCGAGTTTGGATAGCTTTTCTATATTATTGATGAGTTCTCCCCGCATTGTTTGTATTGCCTTCTCAAGACCTCGTAATTCCCTAATACTGAACTCCGAGACCGTGGAATTATCATAGTAGGTATCCAAGATTTCTCCAAGGCCACCTTCGAGCTTTCTTCCAAATTATCTATGTTACCGAGTTCAGTACGCACAGTCCAGAACCTTAGTAGTCTTCGCGGAAAGTTTTTCTCGTCGTGAGTAGTCCACAAAACCTAATTCGTCACGAACAGTGCTGATACCGTATTTAGCGGCTATCGTAGACAAAGCTAGGGATTTACGACCACGAGAATTCATAAGATCAATATCTGGAGCGCCGCGCAGTCGCAATATTTCTTTACTATCTAATTCAAACTTTGAATAGTCAGGACCAATTGGGGTATCTTTAAAGGTATCGTAATAATCATTAACGGTTGATTGTAAAAGTTCATCGTTTATATTCATGCCACCAAAGCTGGTTTCATCAGTACCCTCTTCGATTGTACTAGTATCAGTTATGTTATCTAGATTAAAATCATCCATTTTTATATTAAACATAAGGTTACATAATTTCAATATAACAATGTCTTCGCAATACGGACACAAGTTAAACCCACAACGTAGACTTCGAGATCCATTAGGGGTCAAAGCAATTCGTCAGTCTGTAACTATAACTAATAACCCGAGTACCATCGATCAGAATCAAACGCTTCTGGTTCGCTTTCCTAATCTCGGCGCACACGATGTGTTAGTCCCGGGAATTGTCCGACTAGCATTTACGATTAGTTTGACTTCTATCGACGTTAGCAGGGAGCCTGTTCAGAACATAGGTCGTGCTAAGAAAATCGCTATTAAAATTAGCGGTTATGAGGTTTTGAGTATCGACGATAGTGATGTATACTATTGTTACATGGATCTCTGGAGAACAGATAAAGAGTGGGAAAACTTACAGTACCAAGGTATTTGTAATCGGAAGACATTGAGACTGCATGTGGTTGCTGAAAATGGTGATAATACGGTCGTAAAAGATCTCGCTGTTGCCGGCGCATTAGATAACCGATTCTATATTCCGCTAGACTTTGAATTACTAGATTCCCACAGGCCCTTTTATCAAGCATCCCTAGGTGATAGGTTAGAATACGAACTCACTTTTAATGACTACGGCAGAGTAATCAGAGCTGCTGAAGATGCTAGCTATTCCATTGACAATATCTCACTCGTATTTAAAACCAATCAACCAGCTGCTTATGCAATTGCTTAGCAAATATAGCAAAATTATAGCAAAAATATGGCAAAATTATAGCAAATTTAGCAAATTTAGCAAAATCATAACAAAAATATGACAAAATTATAGCAAATGTAGCAAAATTATAGCAAAATTAAAGAAAATATAGCAAAAAATAGCAAATATGGCAAAATTATAGCAAAAATATGATAAATTGAACTTTAGCGGTTAATATGACATAATGTGGTTTGAAATCCTCATTCTTTCGCAACAGTTTATTATTATGGGCTGTATTGGATATGCCATATTTCATTATGTTAGACTTAAATATCTCCTTAGGCATTACATTATGGAATGGGACGAACTCATTGAACAAATGCTCAAAGATGAGCCAGAACCTATGACAGATAAATCTTTAGATAAACATAGAGAAAGACTCACTGCTTTGGCAGCCGGTGGAAAATGTTCCCAATATTTTGGGGAAAATTATACCATCAAAAACATTGATAACATCACCAACGAAGAAATTAAAAAACTGTACGCGCGTTACGAGTCTAGACTGGGAGCTACCATGACTAAAACAATAGGGTTGGCTATACTACAACTATACACAGACATAGCTAGTACGTTTCTCCCTATCCCGGCAGAACATTGCATGTATTTATGCGAATCTCTCGAGAAACACCCATTCATGGAACATGCTATAAGCTCAGTGAGCTGTGAGTTTCATCATAGATACAGAATGTTCTTAGCTCCACTCACCACTGCTTTAATAACTGTATTGTCAATTTAAACATACGTGCCCACTTAATAATATAAATGGAGACTCAACAAGTGACACCACAACAGATTGCGGAAACACAATCGCAACACTTGACACCACAGATTGTGCACGAGGAAATGATAACCCCATTGTACAAGCCAGAGTGATGAGGGAGAACCAAAAAAACATCACGTGTGGTAGGATGGGGGCGCTTGCGAGGAAAGCGAAACTAATGCATAATTCAAATAGTCGTCCGATTAAAACTTGGGCATTAGAAGGAGTTGTTGCTATAGCGGCTGTACGGTTGTTTTAAAAGACCGGAGAAGAAAAAATGTCACCCCCGATGTCACACCAACAAGTTCAATTAGAGATTAGCCCTCATATAATGCTATAAGAAGCATGACTACTCCAGTTACAGACGGTAAAATGTTGGTAAACGCAACGTATCATTCAGCGGTGGTCAGCAGCTTGGCCATTGGCTATGCCTGTAAAGCAAAAATGATTACTAAAGCCACACCACCCAATCTAGATTTTAATGGTTATGATATCGGTATGGTCATTCTCGATATTGGATTGGCTATGGCAACAAAAGATATGCTCATCAAACAAGGGCTTATCCCAGAAGACATAATGAAGTAATTAAACATTTGAATATATTATATTCATATAAACATTTGAATATTTTATATTCATATAATATGGCAACAATTGCCATGATGGTCGGTGGAGCTATTGTAAATGCTCTAGCTTTTTCGGGTAGTTTTTTTTTATTTTCTAGTATGAGGGAATCAAACGCTAAAGAAGTTGAAGAGGAGCGTAAACGACATAATAAAGCATTAGAACAACTCAAAGCAGCCCAGTCACAATGGACCAGGCGCAGAATAGAGAGATTAGATTTTATTCATGATGAACTGCATGAACTAGGGAGGGACATTCAATTCAAACGTTTAGGATGTTGAATCTGCCATGCATGAATACTTCCTCGTTTATGGGAAAAAACTTGAACCAATGCAGAGACCAAAAATATGTCAGTTTTATACACTGTCAGAGGCTCAGAAAAACCAAGAGATAATATTCATAATATTTGGGTTGACTGCTGTGGCTATTTATAGCTACACAATAACTATGCATAAACCATGACCTAGTTAGGGCTGGCGAGCGAGTCACTCTGACTGCTAATCACTCTGACTGGAGATGTGAGTTGCATTTAGACAAATGATATGATAGATGTATAACCATGAATCTGTGCAGATTTACACTCATGGGAAAGCAGACTCAATGTAACCGACGTTCTGTTGGTATTTACTGTGGTATACACTCTTATTACATCAGGCGGGGAAATTTAAACGATACATGTTCTGTATGTGGGATAGGGGTCAAAGGTCATTATTGTTTATGTAAGAAACATGGTGCTGATAGGGTCAGGAACCAGATTATTTACGCTAGGAAGAGAGATTACATCAACGAGAGGAATAGGTTTGGGAGAATACATATTTAGATATATGAAAAATAACTAATTAGACAAATGAATCATTTTGCATATACCATTAAACCACAATGGTTTTTGTGAGAGACTTGAAGGCTTTAGCAAAACAACGTGGTCCACATGGATATTCTCGAATGAGAAAAGCTGAATTGATCGATTTACTTGGAATACAACAAACCCCAGACTGTTAGAGAACTCAAAGCTCAAGGAAAAAACAGTGGGCTGAAAGGTTATTCTCGAATGAGAAAAGCTGAATTGATCGCTTTACTAGATAATAATGATGTTGATAATAAACAACAAGATGATATTGTTGAGAAAAAACAACAAGAATTAAAATTTGTACCCACATCTGCCGGCTTTGGTAAATATCTAAGAGGTTGGAAGATGGATATTAATTCCAACATGGATGTTAATGATGTTAAACCTATCATATCGAGTAAAATCAACGAGGAGTTAGATGATTTACATAGTATAAATACCAGCTGACGATTAAAATGTCATTGAGTAAAAGTAACACAGAAAATAGAACTGAATATACCGAACAATATTTCGGGAGCAATCAAGAAGTTATAACCGAATCTGATACTATAAATCGATAGTTTATATTTAGATATAGCAAATTATATGCCCTTCAAAGGTGGATCTTATATAGATTTACCCCCGTATTATAAAAAGAAAAAAGCCATAATTAATGTAAAAAATAAATCCGATGACTGTTTAAGAATGATGATAAGATCTGCATTGTTCCCCGTAGACAAACATCCGGATAGACCTTCTAGCTATCCTCAAAACGATGGACTAAACCTCGATGGTATAGACGAACCAACACCAATCTCACAAACTGATAAGGTGGAAAAGCAAAATAATTTAGCTATAAATGTTTTCAGACATTCTTCTAAAGGAATTGTTGTACACAGGATAAGCTCCTCTCCAGAACATATTCCCAGAATCAATTCATTTCTGATTGAAAATATCATTTGAACATTATTGTAATCAAATGCCAGTACCGTATGTAATTTACACTGACTTCGAAGCGCTTATCAAACCTATAGAAAATAATCAAGATAATAATCGAGATAGTAGTTTTACGTACAAAACTCAAGAACATATTCCTTGTGGGTTTGGATATGTAGTTGTAAGGTATGATGGGAAAACAAACCCGCCCGTGATTTACAGAGGTCCCGATGCATCGGGAAAGTTCCTAGAATATCTACAAAATGAAGAGAGAATAATCAAGGAAAATTTATTGTGTAAGAAACTCATGTGTATGACGAGGGATAATTGGAGTACCTATAAGAGGTCAACGAGTTGTCATGTTTGTAATAAACCCCTGAATGGGATTCCGTAAGAGATCATTGCAACGTCAAGGGTAATTATTGGGGTGCCGCGCATAACAAGGATAATTTGAAACTAAAAATGAATTCTCAAACAATACCCATCCCCGTTGTGTTTCATAACCTTAGAGGATACGATTCTCATCTTATCATACAAGCTATCTCAAAGACCGACGGCGGCTTAACGTGCATTCATAAAAATATGGAAAAATACATATCATTCACGTTGACTAAAACTATACATTATACGGACAAGGATGGGAAAGCCAGAATAAAGCAAAGTAATGGACTTAGATTCATAGACTCCGTACAGTTTCTGTTATCTTCCCTGGACAATTTAGCTAATGCGAACAATCCCGATGACTTTGCAATAACAAATCAATATACCGATAGGTTAACTCGTCATTTGTTGCTGAAAAAAGGTGTATATCCTTACGAATATATGATGATTGGTCTAGATTCGACTAAATTACCACACCTTGAATCATTCTATAGTAACTTAACAAAAGCTAAAATAACAGATGCCGATTATGAACACGCTCTGACGGTGTGGGATAAATTAGGTTGTAAGAATTTAGGCGATTATCACGATCTGTACTTAAAAACCGATGTACTGTTACTCACGAATAATGCGAATAATGCGAATAAAGGGTACATACTAGAGGTTGACTTGGAATATCCAAATTCCTTACATAAAGATCATAACAGTTATCTGCTAGCTCCTGAAAGATTAATGTGAATAAAGATTGGATGTCGGAATATCAACACTCCTTGATGGGTAATACAAGGTTAGCTAAGGTTGAAAAACTCGTGCCAAATTTGATGGATAAGACAAAATATATAGTCACTACAGATATGTCCAGTTATATCTATCGTTAGGTATGAAACTAAAGAAAATACACAGAGTTCTAAAGTTTGAACAAAGCCATTGGATGGAGCCCTATATAAGGCTGAATACAGATTTAAGAAAGATAGCTACCAGCGATTTCGAAAAGAATCTATATAAGCTCATGAATAACTCAGTATTTTGTAAAACTATGGAGAATCTAAGAAGGCGTGTTGATGTTAAATTAGTAAGATCTAATGAGGAAGAAAGACTCAAGAAACTTATAGCTAGTCCGTCTTTTAACAGAAGCAAGATATTCGATAACGACTTAGCCGAGTTGCATATGCAGAAGAGTAATATAAAATTCAACAGACCGGTGTACGTTGGTATGAGTATTCTCGACTTGTCAAAACACTTAATGTATGACTTTTATTTCAATGAACTTAAGAAGCAATACGGCGATAGATGTGAGGTGTTATATACCGACACAGATTCTTTGTTGATTGAAATACAAACCGAGGATGTATATAAAGACATGGCAGAAATGTACGACACAAGATATGTACGACACAAGCGATTACCCAAAAGATAATCCACTGCACAGCGTAGTAAATAAAAAGGTATAAGGAAAGATGAAAGATGAATGTGCTGGGACCTCTATAGCAGAGTATGTCGGATTAAGACCTAATATGTATTCTATAAAGAAGTCCGATAATGGAGAGAAATGAAAAGCAAAGGGTGTTAAAAAGTATGTGGTAAAAAGCATATTCAACACGAACAGTATAAAGAAGCATTATTCAACAGTAGAACATTCAAACACGAGATGTTAACTTTAAGAAGTTACAATCATAAGATATATGGATTAAGAATGAACATGACATCATTATCCCCCTTAGATACAAAGAGATGGATTGATAATGATGGTGTTACTACCTATGCTTATGTAGGGTGGTAATACTGTACTGTTGGGAACTATGAACAACTCTTCTCGTACAAATGCCCTGCCCTGGTCCATCTTTAAGATAATAAAGAATAGGCTCTCCTTCTTTCATAACCAATCAACTAATGTTATATGTCTTAAGAGACCAAATCAGATCGGTTGCGCGACGTAGGCCTCCTTCGAGTTCAACGGGCTGGTATAAATATCTTACGCTTACTCTATCCGGAAGTTTTTGTTCTTTGCTTCTCTTCTGTGCTGAAGATTCTGAAGTCACGGATTTCATTTTAATTGCATCGGATGGTTTCTTCCCGATAAATCTCGTTATTTCATTATTCAGCGCTGATACAACAGCTGATAATCGTGTCACCCATTCGGTTGATCTCAATCGGTCGGATTTCATTTCGATCCCATACTGATAGCCAAGCAAACGTTCCGCTAATGTCCGGTTCAATCTTTCAACGACAGCTTGACTATGGTGGGCCTCTTTTTCACCACGCCTGATTTCTACATCGTGCTTTGTTAACAGTTTAGTTACCGATCCCATAAACTCGCGACCAGGATCTACTTGAAATAACTTGGGCCATTTTATTGGTCGTGTTTATATATGCGACTCAGTGCATTTGCTACTTCTGTTGAATCTTTTGAGGTTAATGGCTCAGCCTCTTTGTATCAAGTAGCCACATCCACTACTTCTTCCTCAGTATATAACGTGGTGCTGGTAAGTATATTTGCCACATCGCTTGTTTCTTTAACCAATCCTTGGCTACATCTTTAGATACCTTAGCCGCTGTGGCTAATTTTTTTATTGCTCCTATACCTTTCCAATATCCTCGTGGGCCATAGTAAATTTCCATTATTAATTAATATTGATGTTTCTTTTAATATAAATCATGACTATCGTGGAATCACATCATCATTTTTGCATAAAACAATCCCTCTGTAGTGGTGGTATAGGTATATAAATCTGGCTCCAGTGGAAGTGGTCTAGAACCCCTATTACCTATACTACTCGTGCAGCAGTTGTTTTCGGGACATCACGTGACATTTTACACATGACGACAATGACTCTCAAGCGATCAATATGATGCACATGTTTAAGCAATTGCAGACACCAGCAAAAGAGACTCAGATACCGTGACTTGGTGCAAGGTGTAAAATGAATGTTGCTGCAGTTCATTACAGTCTATCACTATGATTGAGTAAATGGGATTTAGCAAAGAGCGAGCAATATTCCAGTTATGCTTCGATATGTGAAACAACAAATAAGCTTTACAGTATATCTTTTTGAAATTCCATTCATATAGTTAGTGCTTTACTACCATCATCCCAAAACTCCCATCCCCAACATTCAGACCACCGAAATCACCATCAACCTACACAATCATCCCCCAACTATTCTTTCACCTACTCCACCATCATCACAACAGTCTCATCACCTAAACCACTATCAACCCAAAGTTTCCATCACCTAAACAACCGTCATCCCTTCTATCATATCACCTACTCCACCATGAACCCAACAGTCACATCACCTACACCACCATCAACCTAACAGTCACATCACCTACATCCAAATCAACTTAACAATTCCATCCACAACATCACGACCCCAACAGTCACATCATCTACACCACCATCACGCCAAGATTCCTATCAACTACACCAACCATTCCTCTCATTACTGTAGTTTATGTGGAGGTTTATGACGTTCATCGTTTAAATTAGCAAAAAGGTCAAAGAGAAGGCAATAAAATATCACAGGCATAACAGTTAACTATTTCAGTAGTACATCCGTTTTTCAGCACACGGCTTCTGAAATTTTCATCTAACGCCTCAATATCGTTGAATATTTTTACCTTTATTGCTAAATTATCACGTTTTGTCTGTTTGAGGATTCACATGCCATTTCGAAAATATATAAAGGCCACACACGTGGGTTTTCGGATAGATTTACGAGAATCATTAATAACTCAAATCGTTATCTCATGATTAAAACACAACCACCCATTCTTGACTACATTCAGCTCGCCCTGGATAAAATTCCGAAAAAAGTCTAAGTTCTTGTAAGGTATAAAACTCGTACATAAATGAAGCTAATGATCCTGTGACTTTGGAATCGGTGTATTTCCAGTATAAAGAAGTCTTTAAATGATTGGGTGAAATGTGGACCTTTTCACATTTACCAGGGTGCAGATACACGTTCTGTTGAAAAGATATGTGAAGTATGATATGTGCTTTTTTATAGGTGTTCTGTGATGTTGTTGTGTGGTATGTGTTATGTGACTGATGTTTTCCCATATGTGCTATTTGATATGCATTATGTGATTTGCGATAGATTATATCCTATGCACGTCTACACCGGGTTCAAACGAAATGTCGTACTGCATTATGGTTTTGTTATTGACTCCTTCTGAAAACCATTCCATGTGTTATAGGAAAATGTGATATGCGATATGTGAAATGTTGTATGTGTTATACGATATCTGTAATATTACATGAGATATATGATATGTGATATGTGGTATGTGGCATGTGGTATGTGATATGTGGTATGTTTTGTGACTCATATGTAATTTCTGTTATGTGTTATGCAGTGTGTGGTATGTTATATATGATATGTGATGTGTAGTATGTTGTGTGATTCATATGTAATTTCTGTTATGTGTTATGCAGTGTGTGGTATGTTATATATCATATGTGATATGTGGTATGTTGTGTGACTCATATGTATTTTTTGTTATGTGTTATGCAGTATGTGGTATGTTATATATGATATGTGATATGTGGTATGCTTTATCCAACCAAAGTTGGCATTCATGGTGACTCACACATTTCCATACCTAAAAGAACGTCTACACCCTTCCTCAACACGGTCTTTAAAATATTGCACTACACGGGACATACGTGTTGCAACCAAACAAATACACCAATTTCATATATTTTCGACAAACATGGCCAAGTAATGTCCATAAATAGAGTTTGCAAACTGTCCATAGACCGGATTCGAACCGGTAGAAGAAATTAGGGTATCATCATTGATGGGAACAAGAATTGTGTATTTCAGCATTGTTGATGATACGTTGTGACGTAATAAACTCACCGTCAAAAGAAACGCGAACCATAGAAACATACAGATAAGTATGTAGGTTAAGAAGAGAAGTTTCCAATGTGTACCACTTAATGACAAAACTAACAATCAGTCAAGCATGATCACAAAATGCTTTCGCCTCATTTGCACACACGTGTCTTGCACTATCTCTGATGACATGGACCATATCGTTTTTCCTCACTTTGAATATTAATGGGGGTAAAAGGTAATTTACTCTGCAATTGTTTGTAGTTTTCGTATAGCTACATGAAAATGCCAAGCCAAAAGAAACGCGAACCATGGAAACATATAGAGAAGTATGTAGGTTAAGGAGAGATGTTTCCAGTGTGTACCAATTAATGACAAAAACAAAAATACCTTAGAAGAACTTAGACTTTTTTCGGAAATCTGTCCAGGGCGAGCTGGATGTATTCAAGAATGGGTGGTTGTGTTTTGATCATGTGACAACGATTTCAGCTATCAATGTATGTATTAATGACTCTCGTACATCTCTCCGAAAACCCACGGTTTGTGGACGTTATATACTTTCGAAATGGCATATGATTTCTTAAACAGACAAAACGTGATAATGTTTGAATAAACTTAAAAATATTCAAGGATATTGAGGCGTTAGATGAAAATTTCAGAAGCCGTGTGCTGATAAACGGATGCACTACTGAACTGTTATGCCTGTAAAATTGTATTGCCTTCTTGTTGACCTTTTTGCTAATTTAAACGATGAATGCCATGAACCTCCACATAAACTGCGGCAATGAGAGGAGTGGTTGGTATAGTTGATAGGAATCTTGGCGTGATGGTGGTGTAGATGATGTGACTGTTAGGGTCGTGATGTTGTGGATGGAATTCTTAAGTTGATGTTGATCTAGGTGATGTGACTGTTAGGTTGATGGTGGTGTAGGTGATGTGACTGTTGGGTTCATGGTGGTGTAGGTGATGTGACTGTTTTGTTGATTGGAGTGTAGGTGAAGGGACTGCTAGGTTGATGGTAGTGTAGGTGATGTGACTGTTGGGTTCATGGTGGAGTAGGTGATAGGATAGAAGGGATGACGGTTGTTTTGGTGAGTGACACTTTGGTTTGATAGTGGTTTAGGTGATGAGACTGTTGTGTTGATGGTGGAGTAGGTGAAAGAATAGTTGGAGTGATGATTGTGTAGGTTGATGGTGATTTCGGTGGTTTTGGGATGATGGTAGTAAAGCACTAACTATATGAATGGAATTTCAAAAAGATATACCGTAACGCTTATTTCTTGTTTCCCATAACAAAGCGTAACTGGAATATTGCTCGCACTTCGCTAAATCCCATTTACTCAATAATAGTGATATACTGTAATTAACTGCAGCAACATTCATTTTACACCTTGCACCATGTGACGGTATCTGAATCTGTATTGCTGGTGTCTGCACTTGTTTAAACATGTGCATCACATTGATCGTTTGAGAGTCATCGTCGTCATGTGTAAAATATTACGTGATGTCCCGAAAACAACTGCTGCTGGTGATATCTTAACCGTTCAAGTGCAGTCTCTGGCAGTCGCCTTAGCGTGTGGATCCTGCACTCCCCTGTTAACAGTTCAAGATGATGACGCTGGTTTCAAGTAGCAGTCTGCAGCTGTTTTTAACAACTGTTTACATCATGTTGGCACTGTCCACATGCAGCACAAAGGAATGTAGACTTTAGTTGACAGATAAAATGAAGGACAGATCTGTCATTTTCAGAAATATTGACATCGAGTTGTGCCAACTTGAATGTATCAATGATATTTTAATTTTTTCGCATCATGTCGCCAATCAAATTATGAATCCCAGAAGACTGAGAAGACAGGCGGATCCAGTGTTCGTCCTGAAACTCATCCACGTGTAAGTTATAGTTATGTCAAGTAGGATATATATTGACGTGTATCAGTGTACCTAGATGCGTTCATGCTTGTGTATTTAAAGATGTAGGTGTAGATGCATGTGTACTTGATGTGTGTAATTGTTTGTCGGTGTGTGTAGATTTATGAAGATGTGTGTCCATATGTGTAGATGTGTGTTTCGGTATGTAGAGTTGAGTGGATGCGTGTCAGTGTCTGTCGGTGTGTGTAAATGTGTGTCGGCGTGTGTTTATGTGTTTCAGTGTGTGTAGATGTGTGTACATATGTGCACGTGGAGGCGTATGGAGGTGTGTGTCAGTATATGTGCATGTGTGTACAGATGTGTCTGGATGTGTGTGTATGTGTGTATATGTGTGTCAGTGTGTTTAAGTATCTGCACGCGGAGGCGTGTGGAGGTGTGTTGGGGTGTATATGTGTGTGTAGATGTGTGTAAATGTGTGTCAGTGTGTTTAGATATGTGCATGTGGAGGCATGTGGAGGTATGTGTCAGAAATGCAAACGTTATGTTAATTGATTGGCAGACGCCCGAGATCTTCCGATGCCAGATGTTCAACAAACGAAGGGCTTCTGCAAATAAAAAATAGCCATACCATGTACTTTAGCTAGATTTAACTGAATTTGGCAGCATGATAATACCCCAAACACATCTCAATACAATCAAACAGCAACCTAGATTACGTAGATGTGACACTCGCTCGACATTCGACCGTGACCTTCTGGTTTCGCAGTTGAAGGAGACAAATTTGTCAGCTACTGGGAATTTTAGATTTTTGTCCACGATTGACAGTGAATGTGAGTTCAAGCCAGAAGTCATGATTGTTTACGAAGGAGACATAAAGTCACCTAGCATATTTTGATATGAAATATAACAGCACGAGTTAATGAAAGAAACCTCTGGATGACTGTTGACATATTTGATATCAACGAACATGAGTGTTAGATAATATATATCACCCGAAATCGCTCTTCTAACAACAAATCCAGTTCGTAATCAATATTATTGCTGTCTAAGGCCCCGGCTAAACCCTGTGGATCCGAGGTCTGCAATCAGACTTCCGAATGTTTGGAGAAGGGATGTGGGAAGAGCTGTGCGCAAGGTGAGAAGTGTAGAACATAAAAGAATCAAAACACTTTCCATAATTATTCATAGGAAATCTGTGCCAAAAGCAGAGCGATTTCACGATTCCCGACTCAACCATGAGCATTTGTTAATGAAGCACAATCAAATGGTAGTGGCACGAGGCGATCGCGAAAAGGTGAGCGCATTCTGCCCCACCGTCACAAACACATGCAAAGGCAAATCAATAATTATCCTGAAAAAAACACATGGAACATATGGCACAAGTCAAAATTAGGAATTGCGTCGCACATAAGTCTTGCCACTGATGCCATAAAACTTTGTGAAAGCTTTACCGAGTCCTTGAATGTTGTAAACTTGATCAAACTTCTGGACAAGAGTCGTATGACGCACTGTGAAATCTTGGTAGAATGAGCATGCTCGATTTAAATACATGGATATTGAATTTGAATGGAATATTAACAAGTCAGCGCTGATTAAGTTAAAATCATTACAAAACTTTAAAATAATAGTGAACTGTCAAGGTTGACACCAGTTGAGAAAATATTACGTTCATGCTTATCTGCATGTCGTATAATGATTATATATGTTGGATCATAATTATAGGGTTTGGGCAGAGATTTCTTTTGTCGCTTTTATTTATCATCTTGTATTGATTAAGTATTTAAATGTACAGAAGTGTGGAACACGGACGATATCAACTTTTCAGGCTCAGAAACATCAATATGGCATAATATTAATTAATTTTATCTTTGCTGGATAAAATGGTCTATTTCAGATGGGCAATCCTGGGATAGGTGACCCATCATTTAATTTGTGCACTATAGTATTTATGTTGCAGGCTAAGGGAGATTACTCATGTCTACAAGCTCTAATTTTGCATTACAGATCGGCTTACATGAGATTATTCAGGTTATACATTAGTAGCATGACAAAGGGAGATAACTGAAGTAAACTTTAATGTGAAGGAATTCCCCTCTGCCTTTCGGTTTCGGGGACCATTACAAGCAAGCTGTTTTTCCGTGTTCGTGCATATATTTTCGTGTTTCGCAGCATGTCAGGAAGAGGGAAACCAATGAGAAAGCGGCCGACACGTGGGACAAAAGCGGTAACGAAGAAGAAACGCAAGGAACAAGCCCCTTCGCAGTCGTCACCGCCCGACATGCCCGAAGCAGCGATGGGACAGCCAGATAACTTGGCGACAGCACGTGGACCCAGTCAAGTTCAAGCAGACAGGACGGCGCCTTCCCAGACTTCGTCAGGTGAAAATGCGAGTGAGTCAAAACCGACTGGGGGTGAGTTTGTTGACATATCCTTTAATCCAGAAGTTACAAACAATATTACGAAATTGGTTTCCTTACCCACTCAGCCGTTAAGTACACAAACACAGTCAGTCACTTCACACGCACAGCCCCCATGTTTCCCTCCCATACTGTTCACCGGGAGTGAGTGATGATTTGGGAGCTAACGTTCCTTCAAGTATCAAGCAAAAGATATGTAATGGTAAATATACCAATCTTGCATTGCTGCTGAAATCTGACCGGGAATTACAAGATTATGCTTGTACATCAGCCATTTTCCTTAACTCGGAAGGTCATTTGGAACTGAAACCAAAGGCTTCAGGTAAAGTGATTGAAACCATAACTGAGTGGTCAACTGCATTCACAGTGTATATCAGCATTTATGTCAAAAGTCACCCGGAACAGATACAAGGAATGCTCAATACATGAACACAATTCGTCTGGGGGCATCTCGTCATACTGGGTTTGGTTGGAGAACATATGATGAGCAGTTCAGACTGCGTCAAGCACGAAATCCACAGAATTCATGGGGGTCAATCAATGTAGAGCTTTGGATGTTATACATGCAAGTTCCGTCACAGAATTTTGGCTCGTTCCCCAGAAAGGATAGCCAGTCATTTCATGTCCAGAACACAAACAGAAACTCGACATGCCATGATTACAACGAGACAAGTGCAAGTTCAAACACACCTGCTCCAAATGTGGAGGGAATTCCCACCCTGCGTCTAACTGTTTGTCCAAAACACAATCAGGCAAATTTGTATTCATTAGGCAGGACCCCAATCAGACCCCAAGTGCTTCAGCTTCATAACAATCATCATGATCATATATCATGTACTTTTCAATTTTACGCTTTCATGTATATGTTATTTTCCTAATTACTTCATTTCATTCAAATCATTTATTTCCTGCTTTACCAATGTGTTTGAATATTGTATGTTGTATGAAAAATTGTTCATGCATTAATTAAGTATTTTTTACAGATGTTTGGATTGTAGGCTCATCATTTGTCTATTGGTCTTAGCGGCAGAGTTTCAGATTGAAATTAGGGAAACCTATGATTGTGGGATCGAATCCCAGTTCGCCCCGATTATGTTTCTAGGTTTGTCGGCACCATACCCGTGCTCGTGGGTTTCACCGAAGTGGTAAACGTCTGAGACCTGCATCACTTCGGGCTTTCCTCCCACATTAAGCTGACACGCCGCGATATAACTGTAATAGTGTTAAAAGCGGCGTTAAACCAAACTCACTCACTCACTTTATTTGTTACATTTACTGCAAAGTTCAATTATTTTTGCCTCGTTTGTCCTATTCGCGTTATAGAGGTCCTCTCTAGCAGGATGTTTAGCATAAATTGCGTGCAGGGTCAGGGCTCACATTAAATTTTAATATTTTGTGTAAACTTGACATTTTCAAAGTTCCATGTAGCAGAGAGCAATGTTGTTGTTGTGCGGCAAGTTCATCATTAAAGGGATTTTGAATATGGTTGATGTTTTGTCATGACAATGAATGCTAGATAGATTCAATTACAATACACTATTCTACTATTTTCAGAACCTGAAAATTATAAATGTTAATGTTGGAAGAAATCGCAGCTTAATTATCTCTGTATGAATATTCTCACAAACTATTCCTGCCATCGTTCTTCCTCTTTTAGTACATACACTTTATAAGACAAACAAGTTTTGAATAATTTGACATACCCAAATGCTGATATTCCCAAATAGCCGAAGCCATCATTGCAACTGCTCGGGACTGATCTGTTTGTTTACTTAAACTGCCAGTAAACAGTAAACTTTGTGCCCTAAAAGTGGAACATGCACACGTTTGCCATCATCAAAAAGCTGGCCCTTCGAGCTGTACATCGCGTTCCCGCACCACACAGGAAAATAACACATGCACTTCAGAGAAGTTGCCGTGTGGTGGGATGTTCAGTTATACATCTCAACTCTTTCGAAGTGCACACCAATTAATCAGTATCTATCCGATCTCCATCATTATTTCGTCCAATGACAATATGCGGAAATAAGGTGTTTATGTTAACAGTCCTGATGACTAAACAAAGACACTCGCTTTCTCTCCCTTAGATGATGTCTTGCCATTTCAGTCTTTTAACTTTTAAAATGCCAAAGATACGTAAAGACTAAAACATCATATTACAGCACCATCGTTCTGTGAACTCCACATCGCCTCCGAAACCGGGAACCTGTCAAAGGTGAAACTCATCTTGTCCCAGGGACGGGCGGACATTAAGTGCAAAGAGTGGATTGGTTGGACACCGGTGATGTTGGCAGCTGGTAATAGGCACCGAGAAGTGGTTGAGTTACTTGTTAGTAAAGGATCCAGCATGTCACTCGTGAATAAAAGAGGTGACAACATCCTTCACTGTGCCTGTTGAGGAGGAGAGGTTGAGATGGTGAAGTATATACTCTCACATGACATGGAGGACATCAACAGTAGAGGATGTAAGAAGATGACACCAGTGATGGCGGCAGCATTGCCGGGACATAAAGAAGAGGTAGAGTTACTCGTGAGTGAAGGAGCTGATGTGTCACTCGTATCTGAAAGGGGTGAAAAACATCCTTCATCTTGCCCGTCGGGGAGGACATGTGGAGGTGGTCAAGTAGGTCCTCTCAAAAGACATGGTGCGTATCAACAGTAGAGGATGGAAGAAGAGGACACCGGTGATGGCGGCAGCATTGCGTGGACATAAAGAAGTCGTAGAGTTAGTCGTGGGTGTAGGAGCTGATGTGTCACTCTGAGAGGGGTGAAAACATCCTTCATCTTGCCCGTCGGGGAGGACATGTGGAGGTGGTCAAATATATTCTCTCACAGGACATGGTGGGCATCAGTGCCACAAACAACAAAGGACAAACAGCAGCCAAGATAGCAATATCCCAGGATCGAGGAGACATGCTTTATCTTCTTGTGTCACATGATGCTGTCATGTATCAACACTTCTGATATTGCTAATAAACTTGGTGAAACTCTGGCTCAACATTCTTCCTCCTCGAACTAGGCCCCTAAGTTCCAAAAATATCAAAAGCAGCAAGAAAAGAAACCCATAAATTTTAATTCAGGTAATGAACAGGATTACAATGAAATCTTTTCCATTCATGAGCTCAATACTGCCCTGGGGCAAGTTCATAATACTGCTACAGGGTCTGATAATATACATTATCAACTCTTAAAACATTTATCGCAATCCTGTTTAGAAACCCTCTTGCTGATATTTGATAAAATCTGGACGTCAGGAGAATTTCCTGCTTCTTGGCGTGAGGCTATAATTGTTCCCATACCAAAACCTGGACGTTATCATACTGAACCTTCCAAATATCGACCAATTTCATTGACTAGTTGCGTTTGCAAAACCATGGAACGCATGGTCAATAACAGATTAACCTGGTCAACTGTCAGAGTGTCCTATGGATACCAAGCATCAATATGTAATTCAGTCCGTATCGACGGATAAATCAGTTTGCAATCTCATTAAAATCAGATCTTAGTTCTCGCTACCGCTAAACAAAGATCTGAGGACATCTCATTATGGGTCACGTCAGACCAACCTTGCGCGAACATTGACCGACCAATGGAATGACTAACAAGAAGGCAGTTTTCTCGTGTTTTACGGCACTAATTCAAAATTGGCGACTACGCTTCGAAACATATTTTGACAAATTCTCGATTACAAATTTGAAACCTGAACATTTGGAAATGGCTAATAGATGGTCTAGATTGTATGGATTCAGTCAGTAAGCCCGTAACTAACGTTCGGAATACCCCGTGTTAAAGTGTTCGAGGTTGCATGATCAGAACTCACATTCCGACTGTCACTTTCATGATCTGGTAAGCGACGCTCGGATTGGTCGGATGAAAGGTCGTTCTGACGTGACCCCTAATGGGATGTCCTCAGATCTTTGTCTAGCGATAGGGAGAACTAAGATCTGATTTTAATGAGATTGAATCAGTTCGTTACCGTCTGGAGTGTTGTGTTGTTGTGCTGGAGTGGAACCCATGTACGTCTGAGGACACACAATGCTTACGTTGGCTTTACCAGTTACTGAAACCTCTGCGATTTGTGTGAACATCGTTTTGGGGGATACATGACTTTTTTCATGAGGGTAATATCTTTTGTATTGTGTTTTCTGTTCTTGAGACATCAAACAATTGTTTTGTTAGTCGTCACCATTTCAGCTCGTTAGCTTATATTAATATGCAAAAAATATGTTTGACCCTTAACTTCTGTTGAGTAGTTCTGTTGATGTTAAGGATTTTATGTACCTGTTCAAATAAAACAAAAGAGGTAGCTGTGTATTACGTTGCGACAGATGCACTCGTAAATACACTGGCAAATCCATCTCACTGTGTCCACATTTGAACTTTTTAAACCATGTACCGTAACAGAAAGGGAAATCACAAACAACGCCATGTTCTAAGACATAAGGTACATATCTGATTAGAGGACAGGACACTAAATCTGACTGGGAGGTTTTTCTTTTGCTCTCTTACATATTGGATTAAAAATTGTACCCATTCTATGTTATAGTAGTGAAATGTGGGTTTAGAATCTATAGAACAAGTACAACGTGTATCCTTCAAAATTTTTGAAACTAGGAAAACGAGCGCCTGCAAGTGTTCTTTTGGGCGAAGTTGGCAGTTAAATCTATGTACAAACTATTTTAGTAGGTGTTTAAGATATTGATGTAGATTTGTTCGATGGATCCGAAGTCTTATCCCCATGCCTTTTATAAAATGTAAGAATCACATGATGCGATTGTAGCTTTAGACTGGGTTTCCCTTGTCAGGATGTTTATATTTCAAACAGGTTTTGCCTATTTCTGGATTGCACACGATTGTGAAAACACTGAGGGCTTAATAATTATTCTTAAACAGAGATGTGAAGGTATGAAGATACAGAAATGAAATGTTTGAATGGCATTTAAGTTAAGTGTTAAAAGTTGGCTTCCATTTGTACATTGCTAATCACCAATTATCCTTTGGCTTCTATTGTTTCCACCTTTGTTATCTTAATAATTTGTTGTTCTTATAGATGCATATATACACACACAAAAAAGTTAAGCACACCCTAATATATTTCATTATTGTTTGATCCCAATATTTATAACAGAAATGACAGATATAATAACGGGAAGAATGATGTTTTCTCGAGATTATGTAATCAGTCAGGCGTGACGAAAGCTCACGAGCCATGCATGGTATGGTATCTCTAAAAGCAGTATATCCAGACGTTAAAGTTGCTTTCTTCAGCTCGGTTTTAAACAGTTATTCCATGACATTGTGTGACCATGGCACGAAGGCAATTATCAAACGCCACAAGATGGCAAATAATCAGTATGCATAACGCAGGAATGTCTTGTAATGCCATTGGTCGGACTGGAGGGTATGAGACGTAGGGTGGAATGCATCATCCGGGCACGTGGCGGTTATACCTGCTACTGATCTGTTTCACGTGTCATGTCAAGTAGAGATTTTAAGGAACATTTTCACATGAAACATCAAACGTAACTCGTTCACTTAATCCTGCAGCTCCATGCTTGTTTTAGGTATCCCCTAAGGTCAGAAACCGTACCTGTGTTACCATGATGTTTTTGTCAGTAAATTTCAATCACAGCTCACCAATATCTTCTTTATTTGTTGTCAAATGTGTGTTCTATCCGATGACATTGGTATCGCCTAGCTCCTGTGTTCAGTCATCCCTTGCCATGATTTTTGCCATTTGTCATGGTTCCGAAATAGGGGTGTGCTAAACTTTTTTTGTGTGTATATACGTCCTCTTCTTCATCGTCTTACTTCTCATGATGAAGGAGTAAGTATAAACCCCTAAACGTGTTCCTCATTATAAAGAAGTCCATACATTCTCTTCCTGATACAAATATGGTTTCAAACAATTACTAGCTCAGATTTCTTGTCACATTATTAGTTACACATGTCAAGAGATTACTAGTGCCAGAGTTGTTTTTGATAAGACATCTTGAATATCCTCCATGCACACAAAATGTGGTTAAATAGATATCTGACGTGATGAGGGAGGACCTTGGTCGCCAATTTTGCGTTTAGCTCACCTGAATAAAATGGTATCTAAGTTTGTGACGATTAGACATGATGCCACGTCCAATAGATGAATATCACTGGATATGACATGATGTCACGTCCAATAGATGAATATCACACGATAAGACATGATGATACGTCCAATAGATGAATATCACAGAATAAGACATGATGCCACGTCCATCAGGATGATTATCACAGAATAAGACATGGTGTCACGTCCAATAGATGAATATCACACGATTAGACATGATGACACGTCCATCAGTATGAATGTCACAGAACAAGACATGATGTCACGTCCATTAGATGAATATCACAGAATAAGACATGATGTCATGTGCATTAGATGAATATCACAGGATAAGACATGATGTCACGTTCAATAGATGAATATCACAGAATAAGACATGGTGTCACGTCCATTGGATGAATATCACACGATTAGACACGATGCCACGTTCAACAGATGAATATAATACGATAAGACATGATGTCACGTCCAATAGATGAATATCGCACGATAAGACATTCTGTGATATTCATCTATTAGACGTGACACCATATGACATGATGCCAGGCCTATCGGGATGAATATCACACGATAAGACATGATGACACGTCCAATAGACGAATATCACACGATAAGACATGATGCCACGTCCATCAGGATGAATATCACACGATAAGACATGATGTCAAGTCCAACAGATGAATATCACAGAATAAGACATGATGCCACGTCCATCAGGATGAATATCACACGATAAGACATGATGCCACGTCCATCAGGATGAATATCACACGATAAGACATGATGCCAAGTCCATTAGATGAATATCACAGAATAAGACATGACACCACGCCCATTAGATGAATATCACAGAATAAGACATGATGCCACGTCCATCAGGATGAATATCACACGATAAGACATGATGCCACGTCCATCAGGATGAATATCACACGATAAGACATGATGCCATGTCCATTAGATGAATATCACACGATAAGACCTGACACCACGCCCATTAGATGAATATCACAGAATAAGACATGATGCCACGTCCATCAGGATGAATATCACACGATAAGACATGATGCCACGTCCATCAGGATGAATATCACACGATAAGACATGATGCCACGTCCATTAGATGAATATGACACGATGAGACATGACACCACGCCCATTAGATTAATATCACAGAATAAGACATCATGTCACGTCCAAAAGAGTGAGTGAGTAAGTGAGTTATAATTTTACATCGCATCGTCAATATTGCAGCCATATCGCGATGAGAACAAATTGAGTATAGTAAAATTTCTGTCGTCAAAGGACAGTAAAACAGTAAGGTGGTAGACATAAAACTTACCTGAGCAATAGTAAAACAAAGACGTTTTCAATACGATAAGACATGATGTCACGTCCAACAGGATGAATATCACAGAATAAGACATGGTGTCACGTCCATTAGATGAATATCACAGAATAAGACATGGTGTCACGTCCATTAGATGAATATCACACAATAAGACATGGTGTCACGTCCATTAGATGAATATCACACAATAAGACATGGTGTCATGTCCATTAGATAAATATCACAGAATAAGACTTGATGTCACGTCCAATAGAAGAATATCCCAGAATAAGACACGATCCCACGTCCAATAGATGAATATCACACGATAAGACAAAATGTCACATCCAAAGGATGAATATCACACGATAAGACATGATGCCACGTCCATCAGGATGAATATTACACGATAAGACATGATGACATGTCCAATAGATGAATATCACACGAAAAGACATGGTGTCATGTCCAAAAGATGAATAAAACAGAATAAGACATGATGCCACGTCCATCAGGATGAATATCACACGATAAGACATGATGCCAAGTCCATTAGATGAATATCAAACGATAAGACATGACACCACGCCCATTAGATAAACATCACAGAATAAGACATGATGCCACGTCCATCAGGATGAATATCACACGATAAGACATGATGCCACGTCCATCAGGATGAATATCACACGATAAGACATGATGCCACGTCCATTAGATGAATATGACACGATAAGACATGACACCACGCCCATTAGATTAATATCACAGAATAAGACATCATGTCACGTCCAAAAGAGTGAGTGAGTAAGTGAGTTATAATTTTACATCGCATCGTCAATATTGCAGCCATATCGCGATGAGAACAAATTGAGTATAGTAAAATTTCTGTCGTCAAAGGACAGTAAAACAGTAAGGTGGTAGACATAAAACTTACCTGAGCAATAGTAAAACAAAGACGTTTTCAATACGATAAGACATGATGTCACGTCCAACAGGATGAATATCACAGAATAAGACATGGTGTCACGTCCATTAGATGAATATCACAGAATAAGACATGGTGTCACGTCCATTAGATGAATATCACACAATAAGACATGGTGTCACGTCCATTAGATGAATATCACACAATAAGACATGGTGTCATGTCCATTAGATAAATATCACAGAATAAGACTTGATGTCACGTCCAATAGAAGAATATCCCAGAATAAGACACGATCCCACGTCCAATAGATGAATATCACACGATAAGACAAAATGTCACATCCAAAGGATGAATATCACACGATAAGACATGATGCCACGTCCATCAGGATGAATATTACACGATAAGACATGATGACATGTCCAATAGATGAATATCACACGAAAAGACATGGTGTCATGTCCAAAAGATGAATAAAACAGAATAAGACATGATGCCACGTCCATCAGGATGAATATCACACGATAAGACATGATGCCAAGTCCATTAGATGAATATCAAACGATAAGACATGACACCACGCCCATTAGATAAACATCACAGAATAAGACATGATGCCACGTCCATCAGGATGAATATCACACGATAAGACATGATGCCACGTCCATCAGGATGAATATCACACGATAAGACATGATGCCACGTCCATTAGATGAATATGACACGATAAGACATGACACCACGCCCATTAGATTAATATCACAGAATAAGACATCATGTCACGTCCAAAAGAGTGAGTGAGTAAGTGAGTTATAATTTTACATCGCATCGTCAATATTGCAGCCATATCGCGATGAGAACAAATTGAGTATAGTAAAATTTCTGTCGTCAAAGGACAGTAAAACAGTAAGGTGGTAGACATAAAACTTACCTGAGCAATAGTAAAACAAAGACGTTTTCAATACGATAAGACATGATGTCACGTCCAACAGGATGAATATCACAGAATAAGACATGGTGTCACGTCCATTAGATGAATATCACACAATAAGACATGGTGTCACGTCCATTAGATGAATATCACACAATAAGACATGGTGTCACGTCCATTAGATGAATATCACACAATAAGACATGGTGTCATGTCCATTAGATAAATATCACAGAATAAGACTTGATGTCGCGTCCAATAGAAGAATATCACAGAATAAGACACGATCCCATGTCCAATAGATGAATATCACACGATAAGACAAAATGTCACATCCAAAGGATGAATATCACACGATAAGACATGATGCCACGCGCATCAGGATGAATATTACACGATAAGACATGATGACATGTCCAATAGATGAATATCACACGAAAAGACATGATGCCACGTCCATCAGGATGAATATCACACGATAAGACATGGTGTCACGTCCAAAAGATGAATATAACAGAATAAGACATGATGCCACGTCCATCAGGATGAATATCACACGATAAGACATGATGCCAAGTCCATTAGATGAATATCAAACGATAAGACATGATGTAACGTCCATCAGGATGAATATCACAGAATAAGACATGATGCCACGTCCATTAGATGAATACGAAACGATAAGACATGACGCCACGCCCATTAAATGAATATCACAGGATAAGACATGATGCCACGTCCAACGGATGAATATTAAACGATAAAACATGATGTCACGTCAAATAGATGAATATCAAACGATAAGACATGATGTCACGTCCATTAGATGAATATCACAGAATAAGACTTGATGTCACGTCCATTGGATGAATATCACACGATTAGACACGATGCCACGTTCAACAGATGAATATAATAGTATAAGACATGATGTCACGTCCAATAGATGAATATCGCACGATAAGACATTCTGTGATATTCATCTATTAGACGTGACACCATATGACATGATGCCAGGCCTATCGGGATGAATATCACACGATAAAACATTATGTCACTTCCATTAGTTAAATATCACACGATAAGACATGATGACACGTCCAATAGACGAATATCACACGATAAGACATGATGCCACGTCCATCAGGATGAATATCACACGATAAGACATGATGTCACGTCCAACAGATGAATATCACAGAATAAGACATGATGCCACGCCCATCAGGATGAATATCACAGAATAAGACATGATGCCACGTCCATCAGGATGAATATCACACGATAAGACATGATGCCACGTCCATCAGGATGAATATCACACGATAAGACATGACACCACGCCCATTAGATAAACATCACAGAATAAGACATGATGCCACGTCCATCAGGATGAATATCACACGATAAGACATGATGCCACGTCCATCAGGATGAATATCACACGATAAGACATGATGCCAAGTCCATTAGATGAATATCAAACGATAAGACATGACACCACGCCCATAAGATAAACATCACAGAATAAGACATGATGCCACGTCCATCAGGATGAATATCACACGATAAGACATGATGCCACGTCCATCAGGATGAATATCACACGATAAGACATGATGCCAAGTCCATTAGATGAATATCAAACGATAAGACATGACACCACGCCCATTAGATAAACATCACAGAATAAGACATGATGCCACGTCCATCAGGATGAATATCACACGATAAGACATGATGCCACGTCCATCAGGATGAATATCACACGATAAGACATGATGCCAAGTCCATTAGATGAATATGACACGATAAGACATGACACCACGCCCATTAGATTAATATCACAGAATAAGACATCATGTCACGTCCAAAAGAGTGAGTGAGTAAGTGAGTTATAATTTTACATCGCATCGTCAATATTGCAGCCATATCGCGATGAGAACAAATTGAGTATAGTAAAATTTCTGTCGTCAAAGGACAGTAAAACAGTAAGGTGGTAGACATAAAACTTACCTGAGCAATAGTAAAACAAAGACGTTTTCAATACGATAAGACATGATGTCACGTCCAACAGGATGAATATCACAGAATAAGACATGGTGTCACGTCCATTAGATGAATATCACAGAATAAGACATGGTGTCACGTCCATTAGATGAATATCACACAATAAGACATGGTGTCACGTCCATTAGATGAATATCACACAATAAGACATGGTGTCATGTCCATTAGATAAATATCACAGAATAAGACTTGATGTCACGTCCAATAGAAGAATATCCCAGAATAAGACACGATCCCACGTCCAATAGATGAATATCACACGATAAGACAAAATGTCACATCCAAAGGATGAATATCACACGATAAGACATGATGCCACGTCCATCAGGATGAATATTACACGATAAGACATGATGACATGTCCAATAGATGAATATCACACGAAAAGACATGGTGTCATGTCCAAAAGATGAATAAAACAGAATAAGACATGATGCCACCTCCATCAGGATGAATATCACACGATAAGACATGATGTCACGTCCAACAGATGAATATCACACGATAAGACATGATGTAACGTCCATCAGGATGAATATCACAGAATAAGACATGGTGTCACGTCCATTAAATGAATGTCACACGATAAGACATGATGCCACGTCCATTAGATGAATACCACACGATAAGACATGATGCCACGTCCATTAGATGAATATGACACGATAAGACATGATGCCACGTCCATCGGGATGAATATCACAGAATAAGACATGATGCCACGCGCATCAGGATGAATATCACGATAAGATATGATGACATGTCCAATAGATGAATACAACACGATAAGACGTGATGCCACGTCCATCAGGATGAATATGACACGATAACACATGGTGTCACGTCCATTAGATGAATATGACACGATAAGACACGATGTCACGTCTAATAGATGAATATCACAGAATAAGACATGATGTCACGTCCATTAGATGAATATCACAGAAAAAGACATGATGTCACGTCCAACAGGATGAATATCACAGGATAAGACATGATGACACTTCCAATGGATGAATATCACAGAATAAGACATGGTGTCACGTCCATTAGATGAATATCACACGATAAGACATGATGTCACGTCCAACAGAATGAATATCACACGATAGGACATGATGTCACGTCCATCAGGATGAATATCACGCGATAAGACATGATGCCACGTCCATTAGATGAATACCACACGATAAGACATGATGCCATGTCCATTAGATGAATATCACATGATAAGACATGATGCCACGTCCATCGGGATGAATATCACAGAATAAGACATGATGCCACGCGCATCAGGATGAATATCACACGATAAGATATGATGACATGACCAATAGATGAATACAACGCGATAAGACGTGATGCCACGTCCATCAGGATGAATATCACACGATAAGACATGGTGTCACGTCCATTAGATGAATATCACAGAATTAGACATGATGTCACGTCCATTAGATGAATATGACACGATAAGACACGATGTCACGTCTAATAGATGAATATCACAGAATAAGACATGGTGTCACGTCCATTAGATGAATATCACACGATAAGACATGATGTCACGTTCAATAGATGAATATCACAGGATAAGACATGATGACACTTCCAATGGATGAATATCACAGAATAAGACATGATGCCACGCGCATCAGGATGAATATCACACGATAAGATATGATGACATGTCCAATAGATGAATACAACACGATAAGACATGATGCCACGTCCATCAGGATGAATATCACACGATAAGACATGGTGTCACGTCCATTAGATGAATATCACAGAATTAGACATGATGCCACGTCCATCAGGATGAATATCACACGATAAGACATGATGCCAAGTCCATTAGATGAATATCACACGATAAGACATGATGCCACGTCCATCAGGATGAATATCACAGAATAAGACTTGATGTCACGTCCATTAGATGAATATGACACGATAAGACACGATGCCACGTCCATTAGATGAATATCAAACGATAAAACATGATGTCACGTCCATCAGGATGAATATCACAGAATAAGACATGGTGTCACGTCCATTAGATGAATATCACACGATAAGACACGATGTCACGTCCAATAGATGAATATCACAGAATAAGACATGGTGTCACGTCCATTAGATGAATATCACACGATAAGACACGATGTCACGTCCAATAGATGAATATTACAGGATAAGACATGATGACACTTCCAATGGATGAATATCACAGAATAAGACATGATGTCACGTCCATTAGATGAATATCAAACGATAAGACATGATGTCACGTCCAATAGATGAATATCACAGAATAAGAGATGATTTCACGTCCAATAGATGAATATCACAGAAAAAGACATGATGCCACGTCCATTAGAAGAATATCATACGATAAGACATGATGTCACGTCCAAAAGATGAATATCACAGAATAAGACACGATGCCACGTCCAATAGATAAATATCACACGATAAGAAATGATGTCACATCCAAAAGATGAATATCACAGAATAAAACATGATGCCACGTCAATCAGGATGAATATCATACGATAAGACATGATGTCACGTCCAAAAGATGAATATCACAGAATAAGACTGACAAAACTAATATTTATCAGAAAAGCTCTATTGAGATTTTCAAGCAAGGGTCACAACTTGAGGACGCAGTTCAAGTTATGATTTTTATCCCCGAATTTGTATTTATTTTTTTAAATATGGCAATGCTTATGTTGGAAACGATATTCACTTTTTTAATGAAAGATTTAGGAGTTAAGTATATCATGCTATTTGTTAAAAAATCCCATCATTACATTTTTTGGTAAATGTAATTAAAACTGACTGTCCAGGACAGTTCTGAACTTAGTCTGTATGTGTATAATTGCTATGTTATGTTTTTGTTCATGCTCAATTAGAAATTAATGATACCAGAATGTACTGTATGTTTATTGAGATAGAAAAGCTTTTGCATTGTTCAAGATGAAAATATATATATTTTGGACCTGTGGCCTAAACGATTTAAAAAGAAAAATAGTTGGTAGGTAAAGAGATATATCCGAGACGTGAGAAAAAAGACTTGGTTTTCCTTATGAATGTGTTTTTTCTGAGGGAATTATAAAGTTTTGAATTGACCAGTAACATTAATACATGCAAATATCCCAGTTTCTCTGTTCAAATGTCAATCAATTACAGGGATATATGACTTTATTCAAGGAAATGGTTATCACAAAATGTTCCTAACAGGTTGTTTTTAACATAAACAGAGTATTCTACTTTGACACACAATCGCCCTTTAAATGGTATATCAATGGAAAAGGTGAGCTTCTGTATCTGATGTACTCTGGTTTTAAAATTAGAAGTAATAGTGAAAAGAAAGCCCTTGAAATATTTTAATAATTATCTGTAACTGTCAGCTGTTCAAATTGAAGTTTATGTTCTGTTTTTCCTCTTTGATTCATTTTTTTTAAAGTGTTCTTATCAATGAACTGGAAAATTATGTTTGCTTTGCATGAGAGGTATTTTATGCATTTGAACTTTCGTACAGTTTATGCGAATTTATGTATGGCATAAGTAGATTATGTGAATGCTTGCGTCATCCCATCATATGAGCAGAACAGATGTGTTTATGTATATCTTGAGACATGAGTAAATTATGTAAATAAGAACTGAACCATGGACCTTGGTGTGACTAGCTTCGGTTTTTACCATTAATGCATGCCTAAAGCCTGTGTAAAGTATTTCTGGACACGTGAGAAATATGTAATACGTAATAAATGAAGCCACTCAGCCCAACCACCCGACCCATTTAATCGTCACTGCGTGATACTGTCACATGTGGAATGCACGAACTGAAAATGGGGCAACAGATTTGAATAAACCCGTTCTGTCCAAGCCAGCTGCCATCCAAATTATGGCTTCCCTACATGAAATGTTTGTTGTGGTTCCTACTGACATAAACATTATATGTAAGCATCACGATAATATTGTTTGATCAAAGAACTTGTTATAATTTTTTTATCAAATAATGCCACATATAAGACCATTATGTTAACTGAGGAAGAAATCTGCACAAACCACGTATCAGTGCTGCTTACTTTTGACTTGACTCTGAAACCTGAAAACTTATCCTTTGTGCACTGGATTACAAAGCTCCATACAAATACGTACAAAGAGAGAATTATTGGTGGTTCCAGCAAATACACCACCAAATCCATGTCTCACAGATTCACCATAACCATTTATACAGTCTAGGAATTAATGCCATGTCGTTCTCAAAATGTCAAATGGTTTACTTGAATTTTTGTAATCTCAGAAAAGAAACCAAGTTCAATTCGGTCGAAGGATGTATGTATGAAGACGCCGAGAGTGTGAGCAAATCAACAGAATTTGATGTTAGCTGAGGGATATGGGGGTTGAGGGAACATCAAATGGTCGGTCCCTAAGTTCCAGGAAGAGGTGTCCATGTCATTATTGATTCTGAATGATGACATATTTTTACATGTACCTTCTAGCATGGAGATCTCTTGTAGGTGTTTCCAGCAAATGTGATTATATATATATATATTTAAATGCAAATAGGCGCAGCAAATTATTTAACTGATGTAAATATAAGAAAATGCAGAATATTTTTTTAAGAAATGAATCCTTTTACATTTTTTAACCACTTATACATTGTCATGTAAGTTGTACTGTGGGCCTGTGGCCTTACAGTTGATTATGAAAAACTCACTACTGAATGATGACTATTTATGAGGTACGTTGTTTCATTTGGATATATGAAAATAATATGAAGACGAGGAATGGGTCCTGGATTAATTATGGTTATTCTTATTACCATTATGATGTTTCAGCTTTCTATTCTCGGCCGTGTGGTTCATTAGAACATTTTTTTGGTGTGTGAACTTTCATTTAAACATATTTTAACAAACTTAAAATAAAATCACAGTGATTTGAACGAAATAAGATGTCTTCATCGAAAAATACATGTTTGCCAAATTTCAGCTTCACCAGACATGATGTATAAGAGGAGAATTTAAGTTAGAACACGCTGAATGTAAAGAGGTATTTCCACTGCTTATGTACAGGGTTATTGGGGACACAGTGTCAAGCGCCTTTAAAGTAGCCCATCACAAGAGCCCTCTTACACTTGCGCTCTTCACTGTCTCAATTATCATTGCATTATGAGAAATAACAAAGTGTGTACCGATCGCCTGTGAGCATCTTCTTGGAGTCTTAAACTCCTGGATAACCTTTGCTGGATAACACTTTTAGTTGACCCACTATTGCTATACGTGGAGTGAATGAGTAGGTGAGTGAGTGAGTTGGTTGTAACGCCACTTTGAACAGTATTCAAGTTATAATTGGTTCCGAACCCACAATCATAGGTTTCAGGCATATGCCCAGGGGACGCAACTCAACGAACTGCGGTGCCTGAAAACGACTGGGCCACACGTCCCCACGCTGAGATCGTGTAGATCGTGCATATATGAATAGAGAAAGCTGTATTGTTTTTTTACAAGCACTGAGTTGGGTCACAAGAGATTTTACTGTTTTGGGGTTGAATTGCTATGAAAAGTAAGGACACAACAAAGAAATGTCTATGTCTTGGCGAGGGCGTATGAATGTTGTGGAGATAAGCGAGTCGATCGAACTCCGTAATTAAAATCCATTCAAAAGTGGATGGCAAATCCAGTATAACACATTCCTCAACGACAAATAAACGAAGATATTTCCTTTAAGTGTCAGCTAGTTTGACCGAGGATGCGCCACTGCACTAAGCCCATTGTCACCCAAACGCTTCCCAAGTACGAGGTGCCTCAATATGGTCATCTTTTGACTTGTTTTCTTTCACACTTTGATCACATTAGCTACGTGGCTGCTTGGTTACAGAGCGTACGTCGAGTGAAGATGCTCAGGATATATAAGGATTGCACAACTTGCTGTCATTTACGTTGCTTGTTTACCAAGCGTTGCAACTTTATTATCACCTTGATACTGGGCATAGTGCAGATTACGTCGCCTTCATGCATATATTAACCCGGTTATTAACGATTAGTTACACCTTACCAAGAATATGTTCCTTTCATTAAACTCCAACACCACCAAGATTAAATAATGACAAAGCGCTTATGTAAGGTAACGAGAGTACATGCGATGCCATTATGGTTTGTGAAATGAGTGTACTTATAATGTCAGGATAGGTAAAGCGCTGACTCGCGCTGTCCGTACGTACGATATAAACTATCCTTCACAGGAACACATATTCTGTGGTTGATCAAGCAGATCTACTTGCAGATAGGCCCGCCCCACTTAACCGTGAATAACACATGAGTTCCCAATCCCTTGATGCATCTGTATACCAAACTTCATCTAAATGCCTTCGTGTTAAATACAAAGACTAACATGGTGGTCGCTATTGTGGCTAATGGATCTAAGGTGCTAATCGTGACTGTTCCATTGGGGTCCCGACACCTCCACTGAGGTTAGAGCCCTTAGCGGACATGATGGCAGAGGGCACAAACTTGCCAAGATTCTTTAGAGGTGCATACAAGTATTTTATGTTTCACTATGATGATGTAGAAGTATAGGGAATGTGTTGCGTATGCAGGAATTATGCGGGTTGTTTGTAAAAATCAATTTTAAAATAATAAAAAGCGACAAAACCCTTTCTATATTCATAAACAAATCTTTGCGATAAGCGATTCCGACTATGTCAGAGCATGTATTTAAGAATCACTATCAAATAGTGATGATACCAGGTGTTCGCGAGATTGTACGCGTCACAGACACCTGCAAAGGCAATAAGAATGGTGTCATCGCCAACATAATATACATTTAACTTTGAAGAAGGCCAACTCCTTTATGGGGATTTGCGGGAACACCTTGCCAATAATATATATATATATATATATATATATATATATATATATATATATATATATATATATATGTGTGTGTGTGTGTGTGTGTGTGTGTGTGTGTGTGTGTTTGTGTGTGCTGTGTTTGTGTGTGCTGTGTGTGTGTGTGTGGTGTGCAGTGTGTGTGTGTGTGTGTGTGTGTATGTGTGTGTGTGTCACAGTGAAGCCCCATAAGCTATACTGTACAACATAGACTATCATTCTGATGCTCAGTTTGATGCTTAAGCAACAAAATAAAAGTTCTCACTTAAACTTATAAGGTCTACCCACAATTCATGGGCCGACTCTGTAACTAAGCAAAAATGTGTAATTACTCCCCTAATAGTTTGTACTAAAGGTGGCGGTGGGGTAGCCTTGTGGTTAAAGCGTTCACACGTCACGCCGAAGACACAGGTTCGGTTCCCCTCATGGGTGCAATGTGTGAAGCCCATTTCTGGTGTCCCCCGCCGTGATATTGCTGGAATATTGCTAAAAGCGGCATAAAACCATACTCACTCACTCACTAGTTCTCTAATTGCTAGATAAAAGCTGTTATGGAACATTTTATGGAAAACCCGGTATTGGAAAATTTTGGAAAATGACCGCCATTGTTGCCAGATTAAAATCTGCAATGGCCTAAAAGCTAAACTTCTTTCTTCGTGCATGCTCTGACAGTGTGCCAAAGATCATGATTGTAATCATCAAAGGCCCAATCCCCTGAAATATTTGATGGAGCTGACAGACCAATGGGGCATATTTTGCACAGGAATCACTGGTGTAGTGATTTGAAGGCTTTTATCAAAGTGCGATTGCGTCATCAGAAGAGATGCCTTCACTGGTTTATCTTTTCTAGATACAATTTTTTACAACCCGCAGTCACAAATGTGGAATATTGCCGAGTTGGGCGTTAAACAAACAAACAAACAAATACCCAGTAATAATGTAAACATGTTTTTGCAAATGTGTTTTTAACGTGTGCCATAATATTGTTCTGATTGTGTTCGGATCATTTAGTGAATCAGTAGGACCGTAGGAAAATGGGTCTTTGCTCTTTTCAGGTGAAAATATAAATTCATTATCAACAGATTAACATGGTTCCTGACACCCCGAACTCGATATCTAGTCCTTTTTAAGCTAGTATGTTTACATGGAGAAACCGACAATCAGCGACAATATCTATAATTAAATCCTTTCATTTAGCATTACTTGCTCCAGCCTTTGATCATAGACATTGATCGATTGTTCATACCGGGTTAAATAGAGAATCTCACCCGAGTGTCTTTTGATATCAAATATATCAACACGAGTTGATAAAAGGGGAAAAATTCCGAGGCTTGCCACTATATCTACAGTGTAGATATCGCTTGATCTCATCCAAGCGATATCTCCTGTGGGAGCCAGTTTTGGATGATAAAATAACATTTTTCCTCCTACCAGGTTCACCACCGACCACTCAAACATCTCCCTCACACACAGCCACCTCCTCCCCCACACCCAGCCACTGTTTACACAATACAAGGCAAGGTCATATGACCTATACCTGTCAAGCAGTAATCGTTTATGTCTAAATACGCCTTATCATGCTATTGTTAGGCATATCGTTGATGTTTTCATTAGCTTTGCTCCGAATGCGTTAAATCCTACTCGGTTAAACTCGTGAATGGAATATTCCTTAAACGATAATATCCGGGCCATTCACGCGTTGACATGTTTATAAAACCCGGGCCTGTGGGGACACTTTGTATTTATCAAAACGCATGACCTCTGATCTATTACGTTTTATTACTTTGTTGAGGATCATTTTCTCGAAATGCATATTGTCGAAATATTTGTGAAATCAACTTAGGTTTACAACTGCTAATTTAAAATGAAATTTCGCAAAGAAATGATTTTTAAAGCCCAAATTGGATTTGAAACATTTCAAAAAGCTTATATTTCTTAATTAGTTAATGAGATCTAGCTACAAAGTGAAATAAAAAAATGTATTTTGATCCACATTTTTGGAAATATTATGTAGGCGAACCCGAAAACCAAAAAAATGAAATTACTTGCCCTAATTATACAATGTTATTGCAATGGTTGCGATGAAGATATAAGATGATATATACATAGGACGTCTATATCTGAAGATGAATCAGCGCTGGCCAGTTTATGTTCATGGACCCTTATATTCGGTCACATTTATTGTTATATCCGATTACCATACAAGCTGTTTCTCTTTGAATGAATTTGTAGTGTCTATGTAATGCTGTGAGGTTCTACATTGGGGGTATCACCATGAGCAGTTTTCTCTTTATATATATTAAATACAGAATGCTGAGACCGTTTAACTCAACATGCAACTCATTGTTGCAACTTTAGGTGTAACTAGCGACTTCTCATGATGTACAAACTTAGCATTACGTTGCCTTGTACATTTGCTGACTGGTATGTTGTACAGAAACTTTGTTAAAATACATGTTCCCAGTAAATGCTTCATGGCTTAAGGTTGCAAATGGACTTGAGGCTTAAAAAGGGACTATGGTCTGTGATCTGATCCCATTTTCAATTGCATTCACTGCACTTGCTTTACTTGTCATTAGTAAGTGTAAGAACCATTCAATGCACTTGTTTTACTTGTCATTAGTAAGTGTAAGAACAATTCACTGCATATGTTTTACTTGTCATAAGTAAGTGTAAGAACCATTCACTGCACTTGTTTTACTTGTCATTAGTAAGTGTAAGAACCATTCACTACACTTGCGTTACTTGTCATTAGTAAGTGTAAGAACCATTCACTGCACTTGTTTTACTTGTCATTAGTAAGTGTAAGAACCATTCACTGCACTTGTTTTACTTGTCATCAGTAAGTGTAAGAACCATTCACTGCACTTGCTTTACTTGTCATTAGTAAGTGTAAGAACCATTCACTACACTTGTTTTACTTATCATGAGTAAGTGTAAGAACCATTCACTGCACTTGCTTTACTTGTCATTAGTAAGTGTAAGAACCATTCACTGCACTTGCTTTACTTGTCATTAGTAAGTGTAAGAACCATTCACTGCACTTGCTTTACTTGTCATTAGTAAGTGTAAGAACCATTCACTGCACTTGCTTTACTTGTCTTTAGTAAGTGTAAGAACCATTCACTGCACTTGCTTTACTTGTCATTAGTAAGTGTAAGAACCATTCACTGCACTTGCTTTACTTGTCATTAGTAAGTGTAAGAACCATTCACTGCACTTGTTTTACTTGTCATTAGTAAGTGTAAGAACCATTCACTGCACTTGCTTTACTTGTCATTAGTAAGTGTAAGAACCCGTCACTGCACTTGCTTTACTTGTCATTAGTAAGTGTAAGAACCATTCACTGCATATGTTCTTCTTCTCATAAGTAACTACAAGAACCATTCACTACACATATTCAACTTTGAATTTATTTAATGCAAGAATAATTCACTTTTAATTTAAGAAATGTGCCAGCTGTAAACTGGCCAGCAGTCACACATTGTTGATACATTTACTCAATTTATATTAGATTTATCAGTGGTAATACATTTACAACGTGTATGTAAATATTCCACCGGTTACACAAACGTGTAACATTTACAACCAGTGATATATATACTGCCTACAATTTACTTTTTTACATGCAATATATTTATTGCTTGCGTGTTACATTTGTCGCATACATAATTGATACACAATCGATACATAATCGATACATAATTATAACATTTACCACGGGTACTACGTCCACTTCATTTATACAAAATTTACCACCGGTAATATATCCATTTCATTTATACAACATTTACAACAGGTAATATATTCACTTCATTTATACAACATGTGCCACCGGTGATACATCCACTTCAATTATACAACATTTACCACCGGTAATACATCCACTTAATTTATATAACATTTACCACCGGTAATACATCCATTTCATTTATACAACATTTACAACAGGTAATATATTCACTTCATTTATACAACATGTGCCACCGGTGATACATCCACTTCATTTATACAACATTTACCACCAATAATACATTCACTTTATTTACACAACATTTACCATCGATAATACATTCACTTTATCCATTCAACATTTACCACCGGTAATACACCCACTTCATTTATACAACATTTACCACCGGTAATATATTCACAGCATTTTACTTCACCATCGTTAATTCATTCAATGCAATTCATATTTAATAAACGATGAACAGGTATATGCCTCGCACGAAATTCCGAACTACCACATGTTTAATGCATATTCTAAACAATCAATAACTCCCACATCTGGAGCCCCATTGAAGTATAAATGTGTGTCATTTCCCGCGTTGTTGCTACACGTGTTCTTAAAATTGCGAGGTAATAGTTGACGAGGAGACATGGAGACAAGTGCAGAAGTTGGATCGTGTGCATCGGAAGAATTTGACCAAAGCCGACGATGGACAAACAAGCTGAAGTCCACACTTTACAGGAAGAAGTTTCTATACACGGCATGCCTTTTGTTCGCCAACTTTATGTCGGTAAGTCAATTTAAGCTGTTGCACACGAGTTCAAATTACACAAACGCACAATTTGAAATCTTCAAACCTTGTAGATAACATGATATCGGTTTCCCGTACGCGGCTTGCACTGAATTGGTCACAGCTGGCTTGTTTTCGGAGGACGTACCACTTAAATCTGATGTAGGCAACATATTTGCCAGTATGACAAGATAATCGTGTATTCTAATTACAGTAAACTACGGTTATAACGAACTCAAAGGGACTATCATATTAGTTCGTAATAACCGTAGCTCGTTATAAGCATGTATACAGCATATATACATCAAATGGTCGGGACTAAAAATAAGTTGGCTATATCCGTCAGTTCGTTATAAGCGTGTTCGTTATAAACGTAGTCTACTGAGGTAATTTTATCTTTTCCAAATCATCAACATTACATAAAACTTGAAACCTTTATTGGGACCTTGGCGTGTGTCATGGCCATTCAGAGACAAGATATGTACATTCTCCGTATGTTTAAACGAGAAGACTAACTGGGACCTTGACTGTGTCTCTTGGCCATTCAGAGACAGGATATGTACATTCTTCGTATGTTTAAACGAGAAGACTAACTGGGACCTTGACTGTGTGTCACGGCCATTCAGAGACATGATATGTACAATCTCCGTATGTTTAAACGAGGAAACTAACTAGGACCTTGACTGTGTCTCATGGCCATGCAGAGACAGGATATGTACAATCTCCGTATGTTTAAACGAGAACTCTAACTGGGACCTTGACTGTGTATCATGGCCATTCAGAGACAGGATATGTACAATCTCCGTATGTTTAAACGAGGAAACTAACTGGGACTTGCGTGGCCACATGGACGACTGGGAATCGATATTCGATCGGGAACAGTTGATAAGAGTTGTGACTGTACTTGTATGTTAAACTCAAGGTACTTGCTCGTGAAACGACATATGGGTAATATGGTAGTTTCGTTGAATGATAAAGATTCCATGACTAAATATATGTACTATATGTGTTTCCCAAACGATAATCTCCGTGAAGTTAAAGCATATATTACAAATGTAATCGCTGGGATCGATTTAAGCAAGTTCAGATACGTGTTAGCTTTTTTACCAAATGCCTTTGGCCAAACCCTATGACATAACATATTAATGAGAGACAAGGTTCTAAATATCAGGATAAGTATGTATTTTTTATATTTTATTAATGTACTGCTTTACCTGATGCCCTCAAGATAATATATTCCTCTTTTATGAGCCACAACCTCGGTCTAGTATATAGTTAATGTATTGCTGACACCAATGTCGAAGTTATACAGACAACCTGTGAAGATCCGGGTCAGAATAGGTCTTCTGTAATCACTGCATGCCCTAAAGGCGACGACGCGATCGATGCTCATGATGTCAATCACTGGATTATTTGGTCCAGACTCGATTATTTACAGGTCGCCGCCATAGGGCTAGAATATTGCTCATTCGCTTACATTCTTACTCACTCCACGTATGGCAAAAGTGCGTCAACTGAAAGTGCTCCCGATTATCAGATTGAAGCACCTTGCTAACATTACGAGGAACATTTACAATAGGTCAAAGTAGGCATGCAATTTCCATAGTAATCATACCTATATATGAACCTATACCACGGTGTGGACAATATTCATCAGCTATTGTACCCACATAGTCCTGGTATATACACCTACATGTTAAGTTATGTACGATTCGTTTCAATTTGGCTTCCTTACACGTACCGTATCATTTTGTCGATCTCAGTGTTGTTCATAACTGATAATGATTTTAGTACTTTGAAATCTCTCAGGTTGTCCTGTTTATCATGTCATGTTTATAGATCGCCAATAATTTACATTACTTAGACTCAATAATTATCATTTCCCATTGTTTTGGCTACATTTGTGTAAACTGTACAATAGTTTGAAAACTCCTCAATACATTGACAATGGCCTACGATAACACTCGCGTTAAGGGATCGCTATTGCAATATCACAAATTCATCATTCCGATGAAAACAGAACTTGAGAGTACAACAATAGTTTATTTTCGGGTTACAGATCCTTGTGTTCAAGTTATATCAATCATATTGTTCACATGTGTACATATGTCATGCCTTGTTCACCACCCATACTAAAAACGTTTCAGAATGAGGTTTGTTTTTCCTCTCCCTAAATACAAGTTACATATTTACATGACCCCCTCGCCCTAAATAAATAAACAGTAAACGTGTTCAAATGTGTTTAACAAAGTATTTGAACAAATAGAACTGTAATTTTTCCATTCCCCCTCCAGATCTCTCCGGCCTCTAATGACCAGTCTCCCCTAATGACCAGTCTCCCCAGTCTCCCCTAATGACCAGTCTCCCCAGTCTCCCCTAATGACTAGTCTCCCCTAATGACCAGTCTCTCCAGTCTCCCCTAATGACCAGTCACCCCAGTCTCCTCTAATGACCAGTCTCCCCAGTCTCCCCTAATGACCAGTCTCTCCAGTCTCCCCTAATGACCAGTCACCCCAGTCTCCTCTAATGACCAGTCTCCCCAGTCTCCCCTAATGACCAGTCTCCCCTAATGATCAGTCTCCCCTAATGACCAGTCACCCCAGTCTCCCCAAATGACCAGTCGCCCCTAATGACCAGTCACCCCAGTCTCCCCTAATGACCAGTCTCTCCAGTATCCCCTAATGACCAGTCTCTCAAAGCTCTCCTAATGACCAGTCTCCCCTAATGATCAGTCTCCCCAGTCTCCCCTTATGACCAGTCTCTCCAGTTACTGCACTTGCTCTACTTGTCATTAGTAAGTGTAAGAACCATTTACTGCACTTGTTTTACTTGTCATTAGTAAGTGTAAGAACCATTTACTGCATATGTTTTACTTGTCATTAGTAAGTGTAAGAACCATTTACTGCATATGTTTTACTTGTCATTAGTAAGTGTAAGAACAATTCACTGCATATGTTTTACTTGTCATTAGTAAGTGAAAGAACCATTTACTGCATATGTTTTACTTGTCACTAGTAAGTGTAAGAACCATTTACTGCATATGTTTTACCTGTCATTAGTAAGTATAAGAACCATTTACTGCATATGTTTTACTTGTCATTAGTAAGTGTAAGAACCATTTACTGCATATGTTTTACTTGTCACTAGTAAGTGTAAGAACCATTTACTGCATATGTTTTACTTGTCATTAGTAAGTGTAAGAACCATTTACTGCATATGTTTTACTTGTCATTAGTAAGTGTAAGAACCATTTACTGCATATGTTTTACTTGTCATTAGTAAGTGTAAGAACCATTTACTGCATATGTTTTACTTGTCACTAGTAAGTGTAAGAACCATTTACTGCACTTGTTTTACTTGTCATTAGTAAGTGTAAGAACCATTTACTGCATATGTTTTACTTGTCATTAGTAAGTGTAAGAACCATTTACTGCATATGTTTTACTTGTCATTAGTGAGTGTAAGAACCATTTACTGCATATGTTTTACTTGTCATTAGTAAGTGTAAGAACCATTTACTGCATATGTTTTACTTGTCACTAGTAAGTGTAAGAACCATTTACTGCATATGTTTTACTTGTCATTAGTGAGTGTAAGAACATACCCGTCCATATGTCAGTAATCCAGACACCATTGTTGACCAACTACAGTCATTGGTTGATGCAATCTCTCTCCTTTCCGTAACCGTAAAGAAGTCTCGGCTGTGAATGTTAGAATTAGGGCGACTGGTCCCATAGCCCCATGATATTTATACGTGACCCCGAGGTCATATTTCGAAATGAGTCTGTGCTAGGATATCTGCCCATGTGACCATCTCGATTACTAGAAAGATATTTGACTCTGCAATGTTCAACTGCAGACCTTGGCACCATCAATAAGCTGTGGACAGTTGTTTGTTTAACATCTTGTTTCCAAGGCCAACTCATGAAGAATATCCTGTAACATCTCAAAGAAGAAATTATCAAATCGTTTGAAGCAGCAAATATGATATCGCACAATGCTCTTACATGTAGTTAATATGATGTCCACAACACTGGCTCTGTTCAATGGCACACGGACAGTTTTCTGAAGAAATCTTCACTTCAGAATATTCTGTCAGGAAAATCTGAAAATATATTGAATCTTGGAAGTTCTACTATTAAACACTAAAAACATCGTGCCCTGTCACATTTATTTTGTTTTAAAAAATATAACTCAAACTAAAACTAAATTTGTGCTGCATGAAAGGTTTGTGCATGACCATGGTTGACACAAACAACAATTTCTATAAACAAAATCAAAATCATTTGCATTTATTACCGTTGCAATGAACATCATATGGTATATAGACTAACCTTGAGATAGGTAGGTAGGTAGGTAGGTAGGTAGGTATTTTATTCGGTATTTTAGGCCACATGACCCATTGTACAGTTGACACTTTCAGTTTCATTATTTTTGTCAAGTGACATACATGATATATAAAAACTATCTGACAGAACATATGCTTCAACAATCATGGCTAATGAACGTATAACAGCAGAGTTCTTGGATTTTATATGACTGATCACTAACACCTGTTTTTATGCCTATTGTTACACATTGGAATATACTTTTCTCTAAGATGTTCATACTTATCACATACTAATAAAACATGAAATTCATCCTCAATTTCTCCTAATTGACAGATTTTACAGATACCCATTTCAACGTCCCCTTTTTCACATCTACGTCTAAAATTTACACTGAAATTGTGTAATGACACTCTGAATTTACATAATGCCCTAACTAGCGATTTATCATCTAACATACTTATATACTTCTCTGGTTCTATAGCAGATTTGATATCCCTGTAATGACTAAGGAAACGAGAAGAAGATATACTATCGTGGCAGTTTTGACTATACATATAGAGCATAAGAACAATTGGTATCCCCTATATCTTGGGCCACATGAAAATAATAAATATCTGATACTGGAGACCAAATTCGTTTTGCCTTTGTCATCAAGAGCTTTCAGTAGTTTATAACATTGGTAAGGATATCTTTGCGGCTCCAACCTTAGTAATTCTAACCAATATTTTGTCATTCGAAGTTGACTTAATACATGAATGGTATAACGTCCTGTTTCACCTAAAATAGCTTTGTTGGGGGCATATTTTCCAACCATTAAAAAGCGCTTAAAGTCGGAAGCATGTACTTTTTCAATAGCGTCATAATATTTTGCGCCCCATAGTTCTGCTCCATAAAGTACAGTATATGCTGTAGAAAAGGATACATGTATATTTTGCTTGAAAAAAATATAGATAGGTATAATTGCTTTTGATGCTTGCGATGCTAGTTGTTTGCAAGCATTGACCATGATAGTTTAGATGATAGCGTCAAGCTTAAATATTTAACAATTTTTAAGGCGATATTACTATATGTCCATTTTTCCTGTTTGGCAATGATACCTCCATTTCTAAAAACAATTACATTTGTTTTTGACAAATACACTTCCAATCCCCATCTACTGCAAACAGAATGCAATACTTTAAATTATTTCTGTAGACCATGAACAGAGTATGAAAACATTATAATATCATCAGCAAATAGAAGTAACATTAAATCTCTAATATCATGTGTGACAAACACACCATGATGACATTCACGAGCTCATTAATGAAAAAAATAAACAAAAATGTATTTAATATACATCCCTGGGGAACACAACTATATATTAAGAAGCACTGTGTTCTACCAGATTGTGTTTTAAGACAAGCCCTTACCGTTCCGATGAATACATATTTTTTAGAACTAGAAACAAATTCCCATGATATCCTTTGGTATGAAGTAAATATAACTGTTTTTTCTCTATCCACATAATCGAAAGCTTTTCTGAAATCTACAAATGCACAAAAAGCGACCCATAGGTTTACATAAGCTTGCAGTATAAATAGATTGTCAACCGTTGAATAGTTAGTTACAGCTTTTCACATTACATGAACACCTTCCTATCAGCTTAGAGGACGATTGCAAAATTGATTTTATGAGAATTCGTTTCGTTCAGTTTCTAAAAACTCTTCTGATTTCAGGGCTGGATAAATGGGCAGAGAGGGCCTTCACTGTTGGACCTACAGCTCATCACAGGGACGGACTTGTCTCAAGGCTCCGCCTTTTTCACTGCTGCTGCTACTGGCGCTCTGGTTGGAGCCGTTGCTGGTGGAGCCATCTATGACCGGTGTAATAAATACCTGTCGTTGTTCATCTCGATGGCCGGGCATGGACTGACTGTCGCTGTCATACCACTGTGTACGCCCTACTGGCTTATGATTGCCGTGTTCCTAGCACATGAGTTCTTCCTTGGCATATTTAAAACAGGTTTGTGTTTCGCCTCTTTTTAGAACAGAATGGAACTTTATTCACAAGACCCTATCAGCTGCATGAGATATAAACTGCCGGGACAAAGATGGTGGCTAAGACAAAAAAAAAAAAAAGAAAGAATTATTCGATGGTTTGAAACGGGTACCAGAAGCCATGTCACATACATCGTATCAATGATTATCTCACAACAGGCGACTGTTTTCAACCTAGTAACGTTTGAAATTTCTTTGTCAATTCAAAGTATATTTTTCACTCCCAGCAGTATCTATGGATGGCATAAATATATACATGGTGTTAATTTATACGTTGTGAATGAGTATTGCTTTACGCTGCTTTTAGCAATATTCCAGCAACATCACGGCGGGGGACACCAGGAATGGGCTTCACACATTGTACCCATGTCGGGAATCGAACCCGGGTCTTCGGCGTGACGAGCGAACGCTTTAACTACTAGGCTACCCGACCGCACCTAATTTATACGTAGACGTACATACATAATATGTACTTACATACAGATATAGTTTTCAGAGGACGCAGAAATAAGGAGAAAGCATCGGGTATTTATTAGTTGGGTGGGATTTGAATGTTCTCATTATTAGAGCGCACATGTTTTAGAGCTTTCTTAACTTTCCGATTTCGTTTGTGCTGATTGCACACTTGAAGCATACTTGCATTTTCATTATAGTGGGCCAAGAAATAGTGTTTGCAATCATGAAATGAAATAGAAAGCAATGAAACAGAGTTAGAATGCACAGACAGCGAAAATACAGGACACACAAAGACAGAAATGACGTTGTCAGTTTGCAGTCACTGTAACACAACATGACAGGTCTCTATGGATGGAGTGAACATGATCACAATCAATGCCGCGTGTGTCCCGCATTGTGACGCACCTTCAAATACAAGACACACCTGCACACGACGGTTTGTAGACTTCTTTGACGTCAGGTTATGTCATTCGGTGTACGGTGCCATGTATGTACCGAATGACGGTATGTACATGTGCGGTGCTAGGTCGTGTACAAATCAACAATTGACGTTACACATTCTGTCTGGGATTGAAGATGGGGTTTAAGCGTAACGGGCAAAAGCATTAGCCACGAGGCTACCATGTGCGTCTTTGTTAACATTTCTGAACTCCTTGTGCATTGACGAATAGTTTGAGTGTCACTCGTATGCATCCTGTGATCACGCTGCACCTTCATTCCCAATTTGAAAAAAATAATTTTACACGGAATTCAGCTGCACCCATGTCTGTTGCATTTCTAGGATTGTTTTGTGTTTGGCTCCTTTTGGAGTTTGGAGTTTCGTTTGCTCCTTTTCTTTGACTTGGTTGATTGCGAGGCATCGTACCCCAAAATAATCTCAATCAACTAATAAACAACAAACGAACAATTAAACATAATGTAATCATTAATAAATGTAACGTTGAACTGGACATATTTGAAAATTATGTTATTTTACATGCATGTGAAAATTGGCAGTGACCACATTCCTTCTTTTTTACATGTCAATATGTTTTTATTAAATAGCAGATAAAATACGTGTATTCAATTGTATGAACTTATGTTTTCAGGTTGCAATGTGGAACTTGTCCGAGTGTGGGGAGTGGAGAGCAAACCTTATATGCAGGCTTTACATTTCCTATGGTCGTTAGGGGGAATTATCTCCCCTTTTGTCCTTGAACCGTTTTTAGCCGTCAGAAAAAATGGAGGTTATAACATAACACAATCTCCTGTCATGGGGACTGAAAACAGTAAATATTTAGTGCAGGATTTCGTTAGTGCATCAAATATATCATCGAATAATCAGCTGCAGACAAGAATCATTTGGCCTTTTTTGATAACTGGGATTCTAACGATCCTTTCGTCACTACCGTTCTTTATTGTGTTTTTATTTGCAAGACAGGATAAACATAAGGACATTACAAAAGCATTAGATGGGAAGAGACAAGGTAAAAGGTTGTCCAGGAAACTACTCGCTCTGACACTTGGCCTCCTGGGTATATTTTACTTCTTCCTGGATGAGGTTGAAGACTCGTCGGTGTCCTTCCTGGCATCATATGTGGTCAAGCAGTTCAAGTGGACAAAGGTCACTGGAGCAAGAATCACATCGGCGTTTTGGGCAGCATACGCCTTTGGTCGTCTAGCTGCCATCTTCTTCATCACCTATGTATCTCACGTAAAGATATGTGGTTTATTCTTTTTCTTTTTAATCCTAGCTCAGCTTGGCATGATATTCGCCGGAATGTACCTGTCAAAAGTATTCATATGGATCACAGCTTGTGCTGTGGGGTTTTCAATATCAATCAGTTTTCCTGCGATGCTAACATGGATCGAGAAGGACTTTGTGCAACTCTCAGGAAAAATCATGTCCGTGATCTTCATAGCTGTAGGTCTTGGCGGAATGGTCAACCCTCAGATCATTGGTCATCTGATGGAAGTATCCAGTCCTCTCTGGTACAATTATATCCTGACCATTGAGAGTGTTCTGTTGTTCCTCAGTTTCCTGGTGTTAGTGTGGCTGGTGAAGAACGTCCTGAGTAAATACCACTCATCCTACAATGTCACTGCAGATGATATGGAAGAAATTGAGGTACCTCTGAATGACAAGCCAACCCTAGCTTCATAGTAATTGTTCATGAATTATTTAAAGGTTCTATTTGAATTGTTCAATCAATGCTGACTTTACTTGCAGACCGTACACTGCCTTCGCGTTTGACAAAATAGAATAAACATTGAAAGTGATTGTTTCATGTGAATAACTAACGAGCTAGGAGAATTACGGTTTATCTATCTCGAGGGATATAATCTCACAGATTATTTAATTCCTAGTTTCGAGTAAGTTATTCTCCTTTATACCCATAATCATACTGGCTCTCGACCCTATCCAATACTACCTTCGAAATTTCTAACGGCTGTAACCCAAAGAAAATGTATCCCTACACGCAAAAACAAACGACGTTTTCACGACATATCGGATTATGTGAAGTAGCTCGCTATTACCATTCAAATTAAGTATGTTTGTACCACTTACTCTTACACAAGAGATCATGCAAAACGTGAAAAACGTGTTGTTACATCTAATTCAGTAACAATAACAAATGCACGTATATATAATACAAATTTTGTAAATCTCAAAACCGATGTCGCCACGTTCACATTTTGAACTTGAGAGTTAAAAGGCCTGAAATTCAGTGTGTTTCATAGATAATTGCACCAAGAAGTCGTCACTCAATACAAATACATCGGAACTGTTATTGATGATGCATTTAACTTTACAGAAAAATACCAATAGAATTTACAAAATAAATTCAAAACAACGTCTCTACAGTTCACGTAAGCAAACGACTTTTAATGACAGCAATTTTACTCTTGTTCTGTTGTACAAATATTTTGTCAAAGCATCCTGTGTTTCTGCATGCCCAGTTGTTAAGGTTCTCTTTCTCTTTAAAACAAAAACAAATTATCGAAAATCATTAACATTGCCATCAAAATATCTGGAGTCCCTTCAGATAGTCTTCCTTTTTTGGCCAGCGGCAAATTGAATACCTATGTGTCAAAATTGTCACAAACTCTGAACACTTCCTTTATAATGAATATAAACTTTTACCTTCAGGATGCCGCTTTCAGATCCCGGTTTCAGAAGGAACAGAGCATAAAAAGCATTCATTCGATGCAGCATTGCTATTTTACACAAAGAATTGCTATCAGCTTATAATTCATTCAACTAATTTTTATCCCATTTATTAATTTTATTTGTATGCTTAATCTACATTGTCAGTGTTTCTTTTTATGTCATTGTGTAAATATTATGTTCTTAATTCTCTTTGTGTTTGTTTCTTGAACATATGTCACCATATAGCTTCCGGCATCACATCAATTGATTTGTACCAAATTCCCTTTCGGGCAAATAAAGTAGTAGTATTTTTGTTCTAAGCACTTTTTAGTAACAGAGTAAATATGATTGCAGTGGAGAGTCAATGTTGCAAACTCTGGAGTTATTGTTGAAATTCGATTTTGCCAGTGGGTAGTTGACACATAATTATCACTTCATTAGTAGGCATGATTAATTGAGGCATTTTGAAATAGGCGCATATGTTTGCTGCACCTAATGAGCCTTCAACCATTTGTTCATCTGAAATATTTATGGTGCTAAATAGTCTTTTAAGCTTTGTTTTGAGGATCTGGTGATATATTGAAATGATAGTCATATTTTGTCCATGTAGAATGGGGTTTCTCTGGGACCTTGGTCTCTGTCCCCAGCACCCTCACGCGGGGCCATACCCTTTATCAGATTTCTTTTGCCTGTCGACACAGGATTGCTCATTTCCTTTTCGTCGTAGCAAGTAGATCAATAACGATACCCTTTTCAGTATAACTGAGCAATTTACTTGACTCGAGAACTTGCTCCTGTGTGAGGCGAGATGATGTAAAAAGTGGTTTACCTCACCATACAAGTTTATTGCACAACTATAGCGACTAATATAGGTGGCGCAATTCGCACGCCAGAAACCTGTTATTGTATGCTCAATTGTCCTTTCGGGGGCACGGGTGACCCAGTCGTCTAAGGCGCCGCCATTTGCTGTGCAGAGTTGCGTCCCTTGGACACGCCAGCAACCTATGATTGTGGGTTCGAATCCCGGTTGGCTCCGATTATGTTTCTAGGTTTGTCAGCACCATACCCATGCTCGTGGGTTTCACCGAAGTGGAAAACGTTCGAGACCTGCATCACTTCGGGCTTACCTCCCACACTAAGTTGACACGCCGTGATATAACTGGAATAGTGTTAAAAGCGGCGTTTACCCCAACTCACTCACTCAATTGGCTGTTCACCCCGATTATGTTTGTAGGTTTGCGGCACCATACCCCAACTCGTGGGTTTCACGGTAGTGGTAAACGTTTGAAACCTGCACCACTTCAGCTTTTCTCCCACATCACGCTGACACACCGTGATATAGCTGAAATACTGTCTCACCATCTCACTCACTCACTTACCATCAGATAGACATATTTACTTTCAACTTCAAGTGAGTGAGTTAATATTTAACGTCACATCGGTAGTATTTCAGCCATATCGTGACGAGAAGTTATACATTAATGATACATATATTTAGACTTAATAAAAAGCTGTCAACGATGGACAGTACAATAACTAGAATATCACAGATATACTAGTTGAGAATATTAAAAAGCAGTAAGTATTAATGAACAACACAAAATAAAAAATGGGCTAGAGATCGTAAGTCACTGAAGAGTAATCACCATACTAGGGACCATGGGGCCTTATAATACCTTTCCTTCCTGCATTGAACCCGGCATGGAGTCATATCACCCTACAGTCACTGGCGATAATTCACCAGTGAAGCCTAAAGTTAAAATAATGAAAATACTACGTTTAAAGGTCTGGTATGCATTGAAATAGTTTGAATGACGTGGGACTTGTATACCCTCTTAGGGGGACAATAATTTTACGCTACTTCAACCCCCCTCGAGGGCACAGCCACTAACAATCTAAGTTATTAATAAGCACAACCAATATATAAAATAACACATTATGTATATCAAAATTTATGAATTAATTCTATTTCTTTTAAAAGCACAATATTAAATTAATTGAGTGAGTGAGTTCAGTTTAACGCCGCTTTTAACATTGTTCCAGTTATATCGCGGCGTGTCAGCTTAATGTGGGAGGAAAGCCCGAAGTGATGCAGGTCTCAGGCGTTTACCACTTCGGTGAAACCCATGAGCACGGGTATGGTGCTGACAAACCTAGAAACATAATTATGTCGAACCGGGATTCGAACCCACAATCATAGGTTTCTGGAATTATCTGATTTAAAATGAAGAGATTTCTTTTCATGCTGCTTTTGGTATTTTTGGAATTTAGGGACATAGTGAGCCGGAACTAATGATCACTTCCGGTCGGGAAATGGTCACTTCCACAAAGGTCAACATGGACTGACCATTCGAATTCATTTAGTAGATCTGTTATTTAGTGGATCTGTTATTGATTAATCTAGAGAGGTATATGTTCCTGTACCATGATAATACAGGGCTTTGGGAGTTGCTCATAGAGTGCCTGCAAATCATTTTGATGAAGAGTTTATGATGGAGGAAGGTACAAAGAGTACAAAGTGAAAACAATGTGCATGGTCACACGGACAGCCCCAGCTTGAAACTGAGTATTTAGAGTAACAGGGCAGTGGATAACAAGCCTCACAAGCCTCACCAAGATTGAAGTACGTCCAGTGGCTTTAGGTCCTGGAGGAGAAATGTAATGATATAAATTATTATACTGTCTTATGTTGATTTGATCTGTTTGTTTCAAGTAAGTTTCTTGAATACAAAATGCTGATGTATCTTGTATCAGTAATTGTAAGTCGTTAAAATTATAGCAGTTCCACTGAATGATTGAACTTGAGATGCTCATGTTGGTTCAACAGGAGACCTTGAGCGAGAGGAAGGTCCATTCCCTCTGAGTGGGAGTGATGGACTAATCTCCATCTCTAGAGGCTCTATAGGATTATGAACCCCTAAGAGTAGGCCAGTAATTCTGTTTGAATATTCTCAGGAAATAAATGAGTTAGGAGCTAGTAGGAGCTTACTCAAAAAGTTGAGATGCATGTTTTGTTAAAACTTACTGTTATGACATATCAACACTATGTTACATCCTATTTAAGGATGTTGATGAAATGGAAAAGCTTTCAAAATATAAAACCCTTTTAAAATAATGATGACTGCCTCAATACTATTCCATTTTAGGCACGTGTGGGTATATCCCGCACATTCCCACAATCGCCACTACGAAAATGAACATGAAACATTCATGAAAACACTGGAGATGCAACAGTAGAATAATCAGGATGGTCGGTTGATCTACTGTAACAATGTAGGCGTATTGTGCAGCCCACCTGTGTGCGCGTAAGTGTAACATAGTGACTGCACATAACCAACATGCTCTGCACCTAGTCCTCTCTGTGGGCATTGTCTTTGTAGGCTTCAGTGGACCTAACTATCAGTACTCCGTGGGTTTTGTAAAGAAATATTGTCACAACTTTCTCCATGAATGCTTGCGGCTCCTCTGCAGTCTTCTCAATATGTTTATCAACGAACCACAGAGAAAAGGTCTATTTAAAAGTTTAAACAATGTTTCCCCTCATGGCGTAGGTAAAAGCATTTATAATTACCTAATCGAGGCCCGTAGGGATCTCCTCACTTTGCCACCACCTATTGTTCCCAGTATGACAATCAGTCAGGCATGCTAATTGGTTAAACAATAGAAGGCACCAGGGGTCATCTCAAAATTTTGATGTATGATATGCACAAAAAATTCATTATTTTATTCTATATAGCAATTAATATCATATCATGAAAATTAACCTTCTTATATAGCAGGATCTACAAACTGAACGTTGATCGTTAATCAGTAATTAATCAACAAATAAGAAAATTCGCTCACCAATATTGCCAGCGAACACTTTTGACATTAATTGAGGGGGTGAACTCAGTTCAGTATTTGGTGACTTTGATATGGCCCCATGCTTGTATAAACATTGCTACTGTTAATCCCTGGTGGCCTGGTGGCAAAGTGAGGATAAACCGTACACACATGTGTTATAGAAGTCACTCATTCACCCGTCACGATGTGTCCATTGAGGGTAATATGCCCTATACGCTCCGTCAACCTATCAGTGTTGGTAGGTCAAATACGTCTCTCGTGAATTTCTTGAACAGACTTATGCTGGACTCGTCAAAGTGTGACAAGTCCTTCAGTGGTATATAGCTCATAAATGAACGACGCCAGACTGCCGATAATTACATGAATAAAAAAAGAACGCCCTCAGCCAATAACATATAATTTCCCTTGTCAATTAAACAATACTACAGAGTTAATTAATTTGTTTCGGTGAAGCCAGAGGTGCCAAATAATCAATGCCTATTAGAGCTAGAGCTCTAAACCGTTTGAAGTGATATAAGACAACATAAACAGACCGTATTTTAAAATAACTAACTGTGTACATGAAAATGTATCATTGAATGATATATCTTTAAAAATCAACACATAACTAAATGAGAACTTATGAGAAGATTAAAATATATTTTGTGTGTGAACTTTTTAAACTTATATCCCTTGTGATGGAAAAATCACTACAGCCGGCTTCGTCATTGACTTTCATCATTCATTTAGCAAATCTACGACTTGTCTTGCTTTCACCAAGTTGGATCTCCCAAAGGTGGTATGTGGAGAAGTGCAGTTTTAATTTGTACATTGTTTCACCACGATCGCGTATGATTACACCCATAATAAGGCCTAAATAAATAACGAAATGAGCTGCTGTTAGTAGGGGTGACTATTGAGCCAAAATGACTATTGCGATATCAATAACTATTGATATTGAGAGATGTTATTGCAATACTATTGCAATAACTATTGGCAAACATTACTTCATCCTTTTAAGATAAAATATTTTAACAAACAATAAAACGTTTGAAACTTTACCAGTTTGTTTTATTTTCAAGTTGTAAACAATACCAACCATACCAAAATGTGAAACAAAACTCTTTCATGGAGTCATGGTAGAATAAGATCTTATTTCACTTCTGATTTAACTTAACAAAACAATGTTAGCACTAGTTAGCACTATATCAATGATATGAAGTAATTGAGAAACTTCTCCATGTCTTATACTCAATAATCTCAATGTATTGTGTGTGTTTTATATCAAAACAATACCTAACAATTAGAATAGAAACTCACTGACACAGAGAATTTCTTTCAAACAAAACAAAGCTTAGCACCTACGGTGAATGGTCAGATTGTTCTATACGTAAAAAATTATCCTGCATACCACCTGTACCAAAGTGCTACGCTTATGGTTCTTATAATATTAAGTATATATAGAAGTAGCTGCAACTAAAATAATACGATTGGAATATATTATTCGTGATAAAATAAAACAATGCCTTGGAGAACCGAAAATACATTTTATTGATTTTAAATGATAAATTATCATGTCTACTGATGTTTTATATCAAATTTCATTCTTTTATTGACAAAGTTTGTTATACCTGTTTATTCATCTGAATTCCCTGAAGGGATACGTTTTCAACGCATGAAGACACCTCTAAATTGCTACAAAATAAAACAAGTCCGTACACTATCGAAACTATCGATATTGGACACTTACATCGATACTATCGATTGCAACACGCGACTCCCATCGATAAATTAATATCGGGGCACTCACTATTGCAATATATCGATAGTGCCATGTATTGTTACACCCTTAGTTGATAGCCGTTCTTCCAAGACTACAAGGATGTTCCTTTTGTTTTATAGATAAACGTGTTTTCCAGTTGCTAGGAAATGACATTGATTATTTTCAGCTTTGTCTTATCTTTTTGCTCTTTGACAATTGGACACAAAGCCCCAGATGCATATAGGATGCTGTTCATTTATCTCAGATGATTGCATAAGCATTTGTCTGCTTGGAGGTTGTGTACATGTTGTGTTCAGGAGATCACTTTCCCCATCTTTTAGGCATGTTGGTGCTTCAGATTACATTACTTTTGTGTATAAATAATGTCAACAGTCTGAACGTTGTAGATTATGTGAACTCCATGCGACGTCCACAGCTACCTGGGTCGGTATTGTGGACTGGCACTACAAGGATGTTTCAAACATGTTCCTCTCTGTGCCACCATTACACCGGATGCGGAAGTGTCCACTACCGACACGTGACCGGAACTTGTACCCTCCTGGCTGCAGTAGAGAATCCGCTTTCTGTATCCTTTCAATCGGTGAGACCTTGCTTATGTTGGTATTGGTAAATGAGACGTTGGTATTTTACAGGAAGGGATTTTAAGGTCTATGACAGTGACGATGCTGATATGAAACCAAGACATAGTTTTCGAAAACCACATAACGCCATGCTGTACCTGAGCAGCCCAACACCACATATATACAAGTAGTTTCACAAGTTCGCTCAGCTCTATTCTCATTTTTTCGTTAACGGAAACTCGTAATGTATAAGGTTCTTGTCTACACTTCTCCCGCAGTATAAGAATTTATGTGTTTTGAAAATAAACGAAAGAGTTAATATAACCGACAGATATCACTTTTCCTTTTACCAATGCCACTGTTCAGTAGTAGTTAGTGAGTGAGTATAGTTTTACGCCGCTTTTTGCAATATTCCAGCAATATCACGGCGGGGGACACCAGAAATGAGCTTCACAAATTGTACCCATGTTGGGAATCGAACCCGGTCCTTCGGCATGACGAGCAAACGCTTCAACCACTAGGCTACCCCACCGACCCTGTTCAGTAGTAAGCTTAATTGGGTATACATATAAATTATATGTTTTTTGCCTGTGTTTTTCTTAATGCAAAAATAGCTGACATAAGTAGGTTCATCATGATGAAATTAAAAATAAGTTGTGCACGTGTGGTTTGGTTCATTTTTGGCACACAGATGAGAAATCTGAAAACCCGGCCTTTCAGCCACCGTGTCCATGACACAAAGAAAGACAAATAGGCGTGCAAAATAAAAAATGCAAGATATTTGTCAGTCACAGCAAGTATTCATTTTATTGAAAATACTCAAATGTCCTGAATACAACTGTGTTGTACATGTTTCTCATCTATTCATTGTTACACATACACTCATCTACAGACTCACGCTTGCAAGTCTGCAGTTTGCGACAATGGACAATTCTGTGTGCCCGTGGAATCTGGAAGAAAACATATATGCATCAAGTCAGAAGGTGAACATGTGTGAGAAAAAACATTTTAGAAAATGGCCATGCCTCTTTGATAAATAAACATTATATGTGATTATTATATGTAGTAAAATATTTTGACCAAATATATTTTCCAAGCTTGCAAAGTAACGACCATGTCAAGAGTCATTATTCCAAGTTTATTGTCATCTTTGTTTACTTAATCACCAATATGGAAATTTTCATTTTGGAACTAGGAGGACCTTCACCAACTACCCAGTCACCCGGAGGACCTTCAGCAACTACCCAGTCACCCGGAGGACCTTCAACAACCACACAGTCACCCGGAGGACCTTCACAAACTACCCAGTCACCCGGAGGACTTTCACCAACTACCCAGTCACCCGGAGGACCTTCACCAACTACCCAGTCACCCGGAGGACCTTCACCAACTACCCAGTCACCCGGAGGAACTTCACTAACTACCCAGTCACCCGGAGGACCTTCACCAACTACCCAGTCACCCGGAGGACCTTCACCAACTACCCAGTCACCCGGAGGAACTTCAACAACTACACAGTCAACTTTTTCATCGGACGGAGAATCCACCGTTGGACCTGCCGAGAGTTCTGGCGGAGTATCGTCCGGTAGTTCATCTGGGGGTACATCCGATGGTAAGTATTTTTCATATGACAGAAATAACAAAGGACATTGTTCCTACTTTTGAAATACAGATTCTCGCCATATAAGGAACACATAAAGTGTCCCATACATGTTTTACTAAAAACAAGGCGCATGCCCCAGCTAAGTAACTCAAGGATTTAATGAGAGCATATAGCACAGCAACTACGTATTCTAACACGAAGAAGGCTCAGCTAAGTGACTCAAGGATTTATTGAGAGCATACAGCACAGCAACTACGTATTCTAACACGAAGTAGGCTCAGCTAAGTGACTCAAGGATTTAATGAGAGCATACAGCACAGCAACTACGTATTCTAACACGAAGTAGGCTCAGCTAAGTGACTCAAGGATTTAATGAGAGCATCCAGCACAGCAACTACGTATTCTAACACGAAGTAGGCTCAGCTAAGTAACTCAAGGATTTATTGAGAGCATCCAGCACAGCAACTACGTATTCTAACACGAAGTAGGCTCAGCTAAGTAACTCAAGGATTTAATGAGAGCATCCAGCACAGCAACTACGTATTCTAACACGAAGTAGGCTCAGCTAAGTAACTCAAGGATTTAATGAGAGCATCCAGCACAGCAACTACGTATTCTAACACGAAGTAGGCACAGCTAAGTGACTCAAGGATTTAATGAGAGCATCCAGCACAGCAACTACGTATTCTAACACGAAGAAGGCACATCTAAGAAACAAAGCAAGCAATGCAATGTTTTCCTTCAACACCGGTATTAGGACGGCATAGTCATTATTGTGACGCAAAAGATATCCCCAAACCTTGAAATACACAAAATCTATTCCCGTATATCATAGTAACCTTAAGTTTGCATTTTACAACCTGTACATGCTAAGTTGCACCTAACACCGACCCCCGGCATACTGGAACATGCACCTAACACCGACCCCAGGCACATCGTAACATGCACCTAACACCGACCCCCGGCACATAGATACATGCACCTAACACCGACACCCGGCACACAGGAACATACACCTAACACCGACCCACGGCACAAAGAACCATGCACCTAACACCGACCCCCAGCACATAGGAACATGCATCTTACACCGACCCCCGGCACAAAGGAACATGCACCTAACACCGACCCACGGCACATAGGAACATGCACCTAACACCGACCCCCAGCACATAGGTACATGCACCTGACACCGACCCCCCGCACAAAGGAACATGCACCTAACACCGACCCACGGCACATAGGAACATGCACCTAACACCGACCCCCAGCACAAAGGAACATGAACCTAACACCGACCCACGGCACATAGGAACATGCACCTAACACCGACCCCCAGCACAAAGGAACATGCACCTGACACCGACCCACGGCACATAGGAACATGCACCTAACACCGACCCCCAGCACATAGGAACATGCACTTAACACCGACCACCGGCACATAGGAACATGCACCTAACACCGACCCCTGGCACATAGGAACATGCACCTAACACAGATCCCCGGCATACAGACCATGCACCTAACACTGACCCACGGCATAGAGGACCATGCACCTGACACCGACCCACGGCACATAGGAACAGGAACCTAACATAGACCACCGGCACATGGGAACATGCACCTGACAGCGACCCCCGGCAGAGGGGAACACACAGCTAACACAGACCCCCGGCACATAGGAACATGCACCTAACACAGACCCCCAGCATACAGAACCATACCCCTGACAACGACCCCCGGCACATAGGAACAGGAACCTAACACAGACCCCCCGGCACATAGGAACATGCACCTGACAGCGACCCCCGGCAGAGAGGAACATACAGCTAACACTGACTCCCAGCACATAGGAACATGCACCTGACACCGACCCCCCAGCACAGAGGAACATACAGCTAACACCGAACCCCAGCACATAGGAACATGCATCTAACACCAACCCACGGCACATAGGAACATACAGCTAACACCGACCCCCGGCATATTGGAATACGCACCTAACACAGACCCCCGGCACATAGGAATATGCATCTAACACCGACCCGCGGCACAGAGGAACAAACATCTAACACCGACCCCCCGGCACAGAGGAAGATGCACCTAACACCGACCCATGGCGCAGAGGAACATTCACCTGACAGCGACCCACGGCACATAGGAATACGCAACCAACACCGACCCACGGCACCGAGAAACATGCACCTGACAGCGACCCACGGCACACAGGAATACGCACCTAACACTGACCCACGGCACATAGGAACATACAGCTAACACCGACCCCCGGCACAGAGGAACATGCACCTGACACCGACCCCCGGCACAGACGAACATGCATCTAACACCAACCCTCGGCACATAGGAACATGCACCTAACACCGATCCCCGGCACATAAGAACATGCACTTAACACCAACCCTAAAACCGACCCACGGCACAGAGGAACATGCACCTGACAGCGACCAACGGCACAGAGGAACATGCACCTGACACCGACCCAAGGCACATAGGAACATGGAGCTAACACCGACCCCCGGCACATAGGAACATGCATCTAACATCGACCAGCGGGAGTTAGGAACAAGCACCTAACACCGACTCCTTGCATATAGGAACATGCACTTAACACCGACCCACCGCACATAGGAACACACACCTAACACCAAACCACGGCATAGAGGAACAGGAACCTAACACAGACCACCGGCATATTGGAACACACAGCTAACACAGACCCCCGGCACATAGGAACATGCACCTAACACAGACCCCCAGCATACAGGACCATGCACCTAACACTGACCCACGGCATATTGGACCATGCACCTGACACCGACCCCCAGCATACAGGACCATGCACCTAACACAGACCCTCAGCATACAGGACCATTCACCTGACACCGACCCACGGTTCATAGGAATAGGAACCTAACACAGACCCCCCGACACATAGGAACATGCACCTGACAGCGACCCCCGGCACAGAGGAATATACAGCTAACACCGACCCCCGGCACATAAGAACATGCACCTAACACCGACCCCCGGCACATAGGAACATGCACCTAGCACCGACCCACGGCACAGAGGAACATGCACCTGACATCGACCCACGGCACATGGGAATACGCACCTAACACCGACCCATGGCACATACGAACATACAGCTAACACCGACCCCCGGCACAGAGGAACATGAACCTAACAGCGACCCCCCGGCACATAGGAACATGCACCTGACAGCGACCCCCGGCACAGAGGAACGTACAGCTAACACCGACCCACGGCACATAGGAACATGCACCTGACACAGACCCACGGCACATAGGAACATGAACCTAACACCGACCCACGGCACAGAGGAACATGCACCTAACACAGACCCACGGCACATAGGAACATGCACCTAACACCAACCCCGGCACAAAGGAACATGCATCTAACACCAACCCCCCGGCACATAGGTACATACACCTAACACCGACCCACGGCACAGAGGAACATACACCTAACACCGACCCACGGCACAGAGGAACATACACCTAACACCGACCCACGGCACAGAGGAACATACACCTAACACCGACCCACGGCACAGAGGAACATACACCTAACACCGACCCCCGGCACAGAGGAACAGGAACCTAACACAGACCACCAGCACATAGGAACATACAGCTAACACTGTCCCATGGCACATAGGAACATACACCTAACACCGACTCACGGCACATAGGAACAGGCACCTAACACTGACCCATGGCACATAGGTACATGCACCTAACACCAACCATTAAGTGATAAAAGCAATACTATATAGAAACAGATCAACGATCTCCAGTTTCTTCATCGATTTTAAAGGGCATGTGAAACGATGCATGTCAAATGGGGTTTTAGACTCAATTACACAAAAATAAATTGACGACACCAACGTCATGATTTACATATGGTGCTAATTTTCTTAACTTCTTTCGTTCGTTCGTACGTTCATTCAAAGCTCTGTATTCATTTTCAGTTCGTTCGTTCGTTCATTCAAAGCTATGTATTCATTGTCAACCCCTGTTTTGAAAAAAACATACCCATACTTCAGATAGTATTACATTCCCTAGTCGTGCAGTGATATTATCATTCCATATCTTCAGTTACGAAGTGAACATGGTGAAAGTCTCACATTTTGTTTGTGGACACATGGCTGAATATTAACTGGTTGTAATTTATTGTATGGAAATATGACATACCCTCCCTGTGAATGGTGGTCATTTTGAAGGGATCTTAGTCTGAAGTCAGTAACTGTTCTCTCGAGTTCTTCAGGACATCAAATATATATACATATGCTGAGTTCATTATCATTTATTAAGTAACATTTTATGAAATTCCAGTTTTTTCGGTTTTCTCTTTTATTGAATGAGTATCTGAGTTTACATTAGTGTTTAGGTACGAACTTCAAAAGATAACCTACCTGGTTTAGTAATGGTCTGAACAGTCTGAACAGTGAGACTGTTCATCATTAATCGTTTGACATCAGATACAAACCAGTTACACTACCAACAAGAACATAATCAGTAAAGACGCAAATATATTACTTACAAGTCAGTATTTACAGATGGATCCAAGGACGGTGTGGCTGTTGCCAACGCCACGTGCACTATCGTTGGAGTTTATCAGTTAGATTACCACATAACACTTCCTTCTTCAAAGGCCATTTTAACACCTCAAGAGTGCATCAATGATTAGTGTAAACATAACCCTTTTATTATTTTGTCAGACTCGCTGTTCTGTCTTCGGGCTATTAAAATAATTCGTTCCAGCATCTAGTTTTACTTGAATGACATAATAATCTTGCTGCTGGTCAATACGACATTGTCTTGTGTTGGTTGCCTCGCCATGTTGGAATGTCTGGTAACATAATGGCTGCTGCTGCTCTTGAAGCAGTATTCCACAAATCTGTGACATCACTTCTAATCCAATAGTGAGATGAAACCTGACTTTAGATGTTACACGAGAGATCTTATTAAAAGAAGTGGGACAAGCATGTATAAATAAATTTAATGCAATAAAGCCAACTATCGGTTACATCTTCTTTGGTTGTCAGTCATTATGCGACGATGTCGTATTGACCATGCAAGATATACACAAGCATATTTATTGAAAGGAGATGATCCTCCGTTCTGTATCCCCTGTGATGAGAGAATCACGGTCAAGCATGTCCTGCTCGACCATGATGATGTTTCCATCACAGCGATCAATATTTCAAAATTGCATCCATTAAGTATAGCTTTGAAAACATAAACTCTCATTTAATTATTGAGTTTTTAAAAGAAGTATATTTGATTGATAAATGTTGATGCACATGTTGTTTCTTATAAACTGATAGTGTATAATTATTAACTGATTGTATTGGCTGGGTTGAAGTACAAAAAAATTCGTCTTCCCCTGAGAGGGCATGTAAGACTACGTCATTCAAAGTATCTTTTATTACTGTCGCTTTAATCGTAGTATATTTGAAAATTTAAGTTAGGAACCCCTCACTCACTAGCAGGTGAAGAGATGGTGAAAGTCCTGCTGGGGAACCTTGCAGGTGGCAGAGATACTGTCAGTCCCTTTGGTACTTATTATGGTGATCTACCTGTTGGTCTATGGCCCGGTTACATTGTACTGTCAATTGATAGTAGTACCTTCCTTATGTTCTGATACAAGTTTCAAATATATTATGTGATATTCTAGTTATTGTACTCTTCGTTGTAAAAAAACTTTAAAGAAATGACTCCGTTTCATTCTGTTTTTCATCATAGTGGTCGAAATGGGTCATGTTTCAAACATGGTCATATATTCAATGAATTCAATATGACTGAACACGTTCTCAATAATCAGGTTTAATTTCCAAATAGCTCAGTCACACATTTTCAATTATATGGTTCCTTGTATACTGGCAAATGCATATGAATAATATTGATCACAAATAACATCAGTATTTTACATTCGCTACAGTTTGAGGTATTATAGTTTGATGCAGTTGCCTTTACAATTTACCGCGGAGCTGCCATTGCAATTTACAGTAGTTGTTTATTACGATTTCCCGCAGAGCGGCTATTGCAGTTTTCACTAGTTGTTTGTTACAGTTACCTCAGATGAGTTATTACAGATTACAATAGAGTTTTTTTACAATTTACCGCAGATGAGCTATTGCAATTTCCAGTAGTTGTTTGTTACAGTTACCTCAGATGAGCTATTGCAGTTTACAGTAGTTGTTTGTTACAGTTACCGCAGATGAGCTATTGCAGTTTACAGTAGTTGTTTGTTACAGTTACCGCAGATGAGCTATTGCAGTTTACAGTAGTTGTTTGTTACAGTTACCGCAGATGAGCTATTGCAGTTTATAGTAGTTGTTTGTTACAGTTACCGCAGATGAGCTATTGCAGTTTACAGTAGTTGTTTGTTACAATTTACCGCAGATGAGCTATTGCAATTTCCAGTAGTTGTTTGTTACAGTTACCTCAGATGAGCTATTGCAATCTCCAGTAGTTTTTTGTTACAATCTACCGCAGATGAACTATTGCAATATACAGTAGTTGTTTGTAACAATTTACCGCAGATGAACTATTGCAATATACAGTAGTTGTTTGTTACAATTTACCGCAGATGAGCTATTGCAATATACAGTAGTTGTTTGTTACAGTTACCGCAGATGAGTTATTGCAATTTCCAGTAGTTGTTTGTTACAGTTTACGGCAGATGAGCTATTGCATTATACAGTTGTTGTTTGTTACAATCTACCGCAGATGAGCTATTGCAATTTCCAGTAGTTGTTTGTAACAATTTAGCGCAGATGAGCTATTGCAATTTCCAGTAGTTGTTTGTTACAGTTACCTCAGATGAGCTGTTGCAATATACAGTTGTTGTTTGTTACAATCTACCGCAGATGAGCTATTGCAATTTACAGTGGTTGTTTATTACAGTTTACCGCAGATGAGCTATTGCAATTTACAGTAGATGTTTGTTACAGTCACCTCAGAGCGGCTATTGGAAATTACGGTTGTTGTTTATGACAAATCACCACTGATTTTAACAATTTACTACGTTATTACACCTTGTAAAAGTTCGAAGTGAATGCAATAGAAAGTTACTTCAAAACCTTCAACTCTTACAGAGTAACAATCATATGTTATTTTTTAATTTACCTTATCACAGTGTCCTGTGGAATTTGAAATTACCTGAACAGAATATATCTAGCAACAATATTAATTAAACATTGCCAATGATTAGGCATTCAATATATTTCATTGTTTCCAATTATGTATGTTGAGCCACCTTCCCTCCTGTCCCTGGTTTAATCAATCAGTGTGTGGAGAGAATAACTGAAGTGGGTTGTATTTAAAGACGAATTATGCCACGTCAGACAAATAATAGGTTCTGGACCAGGCAAACCAATGACTGAAAGCATGAGCGTGGTGAGTCTAACCAACTGATCCCCATTTACTGGGACAAGCAAGAGGTACTAGGAGCCTAGTCTGGGCCCGGAATCCACTCAGATTGCCAGAGGGTTCTTTCCTGCTAACTGTCCCCACGTCAGTACAAATGTAACATATCTCTTATGCTGTCATCATGGGAAGTCAGATGCAAGGGTAAATTTCAGCAACTGAGGCCAAAGCTTCCAAACATGTATCACTCTGTGGACTCGCTGGCTTTAATCGTGTATTATCTTTTTTTAAACTCAGGCACTGCTACAGGAACAAGTTACATCTACACTTACCACCATGTAACGATGTCCTGGGATGATGCTCGCGTTGAGTGCAAGAAGGACGGTGGTGATTTGCTGTCCTTTGACACACCTGAAAAGTTAATGGCTCTGAAGGACTATTTTGCCAGTGAGTAAAAATAGAACATTTAGAACATACCTTTTAACACGATCAGGGTCATGTGACTTTGCAATGGCATGTGAAGTTTTGCGTGCTTTTCTTGACAAAGAATTTTGTTAATCGAAGATGAGTCAAAAATAATTATATAGAGGACCTTTATGTCTTAGGAAAATGTCAAATTATCAAATTATTGATAACCTTGAAATGTTGCCATGGGAATCAGATGTGGCCTTTTCAGTTCTCTTCATATAAAATGTTCTGATCAAGTATGCCTAACGTGAGTGAAAAGGAAACAATGAAATATGTTCCAGAGAGCCATAAAACAATCTCCTGTTAAGCTCTATGTTGTCCTTAAAATACACCCTCTTAGTCTAACGTGTTGTCTGCCCAAAAACTATTGCCACACATAATGTGGAAAGCGTAGTATTTGAAACTCTGTATTGTGTTACCTCAGCTTGCACATACCACGTTCTCACGATTCCTGGTTACGCATGAATAACAATAGGTGTTGAAATCTCACAATTTTAGCATAACATATAACATTCACAGCACTTGACATTATGTTTTTCTATTAACATCTAAGTTTTGTGACAAGAAATAAGCAGTCTGTCATGTTTGCTAAGACACAGTTGCCCTCTTATGTTCTGATAAATCATATATTGCGCTTCATGAACATGACGACAAATGTATTCAAATAAAGATGTTTGCAGCCAAATAACAATACACCTGTATGGCAGACGTCAAAATACACATTTCTGCCCATTCCTTCTTCACGAATTAGGGATATATATTCCGGACAAGCATTCATTCTGCTGAAGCTGAAATCAAATGTTGCCAAGGTTCAGTCTACAAGCAAAAAACCTTCTGCCGAGGATTTCCTGTCTACAGCTTGATGGAAAACGTCCTCTGCTAATATAGGATGTCCTACGTTGGTGAAACCAAACATCTCGAATATCTGTGGAAACAGATTACATCGGGCGAAAAGGCAAAGTCGTTGTGAAAAGCAGATATAACCCAAGGTGTTCGCGGAAAGGCTACCGGTGACATGAACCGGTGACATGTCATTAAAAAAGACGTGCCTGCGGAGGAAGTGAAAAGGTCAATGAAGAGGGTGAAAGTCATACCAACTATGGACAAACATTATTCATTTTTGTTTGTTTGTTGTTTAACGCCGCACTCAGCAATATTCCAGCTATATGACGGCGGACCAGACAACGCGGGGATTGACATCATGAGCATCAATCTACACAAATGGGATACGATAACATGCATCAACCAAGCCTGCGAGCCTGACCACTCGATCATGTTAGACACCTCTTACGACAGGCATACATGTAGTCGCCTGTTACGACAGGCATACATGTAGTCGCCTGTTACGACAGGCATACATGTAGTCGCCTGTTACGACAGGCATACATGTAGTCGCCTGTGACGACAAGCATACTTGTAGTCGCCTGTTACGACAAGCATACATGTAGTCGCCTGTTACGACAAGCATACTTGTAGTCGCCTGTTACGGCAAGCATACATGTAGTCGCCTGTAACGAGAAGCATACATGTAGTCCCCTGTTACGGCAAGCATACATGTAGTCGCCTGTTACGACAAGCATACATGTAGTCGCCTGTTACGACAAGCATACATGTAGTCGCCTGTTACGACAAGCATACTTGTAGTCGCCTGTTACGACAAGCATACATGTAGTCGCCTGTTACGACAGTCATACATGTAGTCGCCTGTTACGACAAGCATACTTGTAGTCGCCTGTTACGGCAAGCATACATGTAGTCGCCTGTAACGAGAAGCATACATGTAGTCCCCTGTTACGACAAGCATACATGTAGTCGCCTGTTACGACAAGCATACATGTAGTCGCCTGTTACGACAAGCATACATGTAGTCGCCTGTTACGACAAGCATACTTGTAATCGCCTGATACGACAAGCATACATGTAGTCGCCTGTTACGACAAGCATACATGTAGTCGCCTGTTACGACAGGCATACATGTAGTCGCCTGTTACGACAAGCATACTTGTAGTCGCCTGTTACGACAAGCATACATGTAGTCGCCTGTTACGACAAGCATACTTGTAGTCGCCTGTTACGACAAGCATACATGTAGTCGCCTGTAACGTGAAGCATACATGTAGTCCCCTGTTACGGCAAGCATACATGTAGTCGCCTGTTACGACAAGCATACATGTAGTCGCCTGTTACGACAAGCATACATGTAGTCGCCTGTTACGACAAGCATACTTGTAGTCGCCTGTTACGACAAGCATACATGTAGTCGCCTGTTACGACAAGCATACTTGTAGTCGCCTGTTACGACAAGCATACTTGTAGTCGCCTGTTACGGCAAGCATACATGTAGTCGCCTGTAACGAGAAGCATACATGTAGTCCCCTGTTACGACAAGCATACATGTAGTCGCCTGTTACGACAAGCATACATGTAGTCGCCTGATACGACAAGCATACATGTAGTCGCCTGTTACGACAAGCATACATGTAGTCGCCTGTTACGGCAAGCATACATGTAGTCGCCTGTTACGACAAGCATACATGTAGTCGCCTGTTACGACAAGCATACGTGTAGTCGCCTGATATGACAAGCATACTTGTAGTCGCCTGTTACGACAAGCATACATGCTGTCGCCTGTTACGGCAAGCATACATGTAGTCGCCTGTAACGAGAAGCATACATGTAGTCCCCTGTTACGGCAAGCATACATGTAGTCGCCTGTTACGGCAAGCATACATGTAGTCGCCTGTTACGACAAGCATACATGTAGTCGCCTGTTACGACAAGCATACTTGTAGTCGCCTGTTACGACAAGCATACATGTAGTCGCCTGTTACGACAGTCATACATGTAGTCGCCTGTTACGACAAGCATACTTGTAGTCGCCTGTTACGGCAAGCATACATGTAGTCGCCTGTAACGAGAAGCATACATGTAGTCGCCTGTTACGACAAGCATACATGTAGTCGCCTGTTACGACAAGCATACATGTAGTCGCCTGTTGCGACAAGCATACTTGTAATCGCCTGATACGACAAGCATACATGTAGTAGCCTGTTACGACAAGCATACATGTAGTCGCCTGTTACGGCAAGCATACATGTAGTCGCCTGTTACGACAAGCATACATGTAGTCGCCTGTTACGACAAGCATACGTGTAGTCGCCTGATACGACAAGCATACTTGTAGTCGCCTGTTACGACAAGCATACATGCTGTCGCCTGTTACGACAGGCATACATGTAGTCGCCTGTTACGACAGGCATACATGCATGTAGTCGCCTGTTACGGCAAGCATACATGTAGTCGCCTGTTACGACAAGCATACATGTAGTCGCCTGTTACGACAAGCATACTTGTAGTCGCCTGATACGACAAGCATACATGTAGTCGCCTGTTACGACAAGCATTGGTTGCCGAAGACCTATTCAGACCAAGATCTTCATGGGTGTTGGGAAAAATAAAGAATAAGAGTATGTTCGTTTCGTCAGGTTGGATAGCTGTTCGAAAAGACATTTTGAATCAGTGACATGACAAATAAATTTTGGTTGAAACAGAAACAGAAACAAAAAACCGACAAACGTCATTGTCTTTGTGTATTGTTTCAGAGAGATAACTATGCGTGTAAATTCCCCATAGTCATATATATAATGATCAAACTCATTAAAATCTGATACACCACAGTTGGTCGCCTCAGGTACTTGGAACGTTATAGTTCCTTCTCGAGATACAGGAGCCATTTATTCTGGTCTGAATGCATAGAAGTTAGAAGCCAAGACGCTGATTGTCTCAAAAGTCACTTGACGGGACCTCTTATGGACATATCCTCGGGTCTTGATGCAAGGTTAAAAAAACATGCTCTTTAACGTTGTTATTTTCTAACATTGTGACAACCTTGTAGCAACGTTATTTTGTTTGCTGAAGAAGAACGTTGCCTCAAGTGATCCCTGAGCGAACACTAGCCATCCGATCTAAATGAACGCTGCGTGAGGGCTGGGGTCAATTAACTGTCAGCATTTTTAAAAACTATTTTGTTTTATTTGTTTTCACCTTGATCTGGAATTTCAATTTGTACAAATGAAAACCGACACAGAACACAAATATTCCTTTGATGGTACTCCCTCGCCCGGAAATAACCTGTGTCGTATCCGAATGATGAATGAAAAAAATATTTACGTTTTACATCGTATAAGCAATGTTACAGCTATTCGCTGCTTATCGTATCCGAGTAAAATATATGATTTCAATTAGGCTGATACATGTTCGCGGATGACACATGGACGTAATTATATCACTTATATTTCAGCTTATAGGCAGTCCCACAGTGTGTATAACAGTGTGTGGGTTGGAGTCAGGAAGAACACAATGGATGGTCTATTCTACTGGGCTAGCAGCAACGTCCTCGGCAGCACCGTTACGTGGGCATCTGGGCACCCTTCATCGATAACTACTAGGCAATGCGGGTACACATCCCCGTTCGAAAATTTTGTGATGAGATCCTTGCAGTGTAGTTATTCTCTTGCCTTTATCTGTGAAACATCAGGTCAATGATTGACGCTGACGCTGGTGTTTCACACAAGCATCGTTAAGACTTTAATTGGGTACCGGTTGGCATGGTATGATCGGTATTAAAGCGTTGATATTCGGTAATGTTTGCGTAATTCGTCCAGTATTTAAAACGTACACATCAAGTTGGACAGTTACACTTTCTGAAACCAAATCAACTATGCATTCTAAAACAATATCCGTGGCTATTAAAAAATAAGTAGTAATTCGCTTTTGAAAGTTATACATTAGAAACATAGCAGGTATATCTAATACATCGAAATATCCATACTGTTACATTTTTTAATTGGGGTTATTAATTTATCATGCTTACAGTTATTTATTGATCTGTACCCCTTATGTTCTGAGAAGTGTTCAGTAGGATTGGCCATGATGGGTAGCTATATATTATGCCCTTAATTTCATTCTTTACCAATATTTATAACATATTTAGCAGAGGCGATCTCCATGGCGATGGAAACTATTTACAATTAATTTGATCAGTAAAGAAAACTAAATGTCAGTGTGTACCTCTCATGATCGTGATGATAAGGTGGATACTGTTAAAATCATTCGCTTTTGAAAGTAAAACATTAGAAACATAGCAGGTATACATAATATACTACTCAAAATAAGTTAAGGATCAACCGATTCGTTCATAATGGTAAAGTTAATATGTCATGACATGAGAGATGAACTATAGTAATGTGAAAGAATCAGGTGATCCTTAACTTCTTTTGAGTAGTATACATCCAAATATTCAAGTTATACTCTTAACATTTTTAATTTTGGTTATTAATTTATAATGCTTAAAGTAAATTATTGTTCTGAGAACCCCTTACGTTCTGAGAAGTGTTCAGTAGCATTGGCCATGATGGGTAGGCTAAATTAAATTCTTTTCCACAATATTTATAACATATTTAGGAGAGTAAATTTCATCATGTCGATGATGGCATCTGGAATTAATTTGATCGTAAAGAAAACTAAACGTCAGTGTGTACCTCTCATGATCATCATAAGAAGGATACTGTGAAAACCATCTTGTTCCCTATTTCTGGACAGTCCGACCAAAGTCTTAATCAAACGATTGGGTCATTGAACTTGGTTTAACGCCGCTTTGAACAATATGTCTGTGCCATAACGGAGATAAAATAATATTGTTGAACCACGTGGAAGGGTTCAGGTCCTCGACGTTTACAAAATTGTTGCAACTGAGAAAAACAGAGGTCGTTGACATGACAAGAATCGTACTGAACAATCTGGCATAATGTTTTGAACTCTGCACAGCGAATTGTTGCGCATTGAACGACGCCCCCCCCCCCCCCCCCCACCCCCCCCCCCACCCCCCCCCCCCCCCCCCCCCCCCCCCCCCACACACACACCGTCAATAATTAAGTGAATAAATAAAAATAATTACCACTGCATTGTAGGTACAGTATCCATTGTTCGTACAACTTTATGTTAGATACAACATCCATTGTTCTCACCTATTCTATGACGTACCAGTGTATATTAGAAACAACACCCACAGTTATCACAAATTCTATATGACGTACCATTGTATGTTAGATAAAATCGCCATTGTTCTCACCTATTTATGACGTACCATTGCATGTTAGATACAGTATCCACACTGACCTATTCTATCTGACGTACCATTGCATGTCAGAACAATATCCACTGTTCTCACCTATTCCATATGACGTACCATTGCATGTCAAATACAATATCCAGTGTTCTCACCTATTCTATATATATGACGTACCATTGCATGTTAGATACAGTATCCACTGTTCTCACCTATTCTATATGACGTACCATTGCATGTTAGATACAGTATCCACTGTTCTCACCTATTCTATATGACGTGCCATTGCATGTTAGATACAGTATCCACTGTTCTCACCTATTCCTTATGATGTACCATTGCATGTTAGATACAGTATCCACTGTTCTCACCTATTCTATATATATGACGTACCATTGCATGTTAGATACATTATCCACTGTTCTCATCTATTCTATATGACGTACCATTGCATGTCAGATACAATATCCATTGTCCTCACCTATTCTATATGACGTACCATTGCATGTTAGATACATTATCCACTGTTCTCATCTATTCCTTATGATGTACCATTGCATGTTACATACAATATCCATTGTCCTCACCTATTCTATATGACGTACCATTGCATGTTAGATACATTATCCACTGTTCTCATCTATTCTGTATTGCGTACACATTGTACACAATAACGTCTGTTATCACCTATGTTAGAGACAATATCCTCTGATATCAGCAAGTCTATATAACGTACCACCGTATGTTAGAGACAATATCCACTGTTCTTACTTGGTGACGTACTATTGTATGTTAGAGACAATATCCACTGTTACTTACTTGGTGTACATGAGGTACCACCATATGTTAGATACAATATTCATTGTTCTTACTTTGTGAATATAACGTACCATTGTATGTTAGAGACAACATTCACTGTTATCAACAAGTGAGTGAGTGAGTGAGTATGGTTTTACGCCGCTTTTAGCAATATTCCAGCAATATCACGGCGGGGGACACCAGAAATGGGTTTCACACATTGTACCCATGTCGGGAATCGAACCCGGCTCTTCGGCGTGACGAGTTAACGCTTTAAACACTAGGCTACCCGACCGCCCCTCGTTATCAACAGGTCTATATGACGTACCACCGTATGTAGATACAATATCCACTCTTCTTATTTGGTGTTTATGACGTACCCCCGTGTGTAAAATACAATATTCACTGTTCTTACTTGATGTGTGTGACGTTCCATTGTATGTTAGAGACAACATTCACTGTTATCAACAAGTCTATATGACGTACCACCGTATGTAGATACAATATCCACTCTTCTTACTTGGTGTTTATGACGTACCCCGTTTGTAAAATACAATATTCACTGTTCTTACTTGATGTGTGTGACGTTCCATTGTATGTTAGAGACAACATTCACTGTTATCAACAAGTCTATATGACGTACCACCGTATGTAGATACAATATCCACTCTTCTTACTTGGTGTTTATGACGTATCCCCGTGTGTAAGATACAATATTCACTGTTCTTACTTGATGTGTGTGACGTTCCATTGTATGTTAGAGACAACATTCACTGTTATCAACAACTCTATATGACGTACCACCGTATATAAGATAGAATATCCACTGTTCTTACATGGTGTATTTGACCGTATGTTGGACACAATATTCTGGACCCGCACACCAAGCTCCTCAAGACCAAGAGTGGCTCTGGTGCACAATGCTTGTCTGAGCGGGAGTCCTGGATTCTGGAGCGGTTCAAGTTCCGGAGTGTGCTCCAGCGCACCAAGGCTGCGCCCATGAAAAATGTAAGTATACTACAGTTTGAATTCAATTTCATGGCAATGAAATAATTTTTGCATTCATTTACTTGTGATTTTCAATAATTTATTACTATCAAATGTGCATTATTGCATTAATGTTTGCCTTCATTTTACTTATGATTTTCTACATTTGTCTTTGCAGTTGAAGGCTACCAGTGAAGCTCATGCTGGTGACTTCGAATCTGCTGCGGCTGCCTGTGCTGAGGCTGGAGCTGCCGCCGTGAAGCTGGACTACCCTACCCATACCTGTACCTCTTCACGCAAGCAGCGGCGTCCCAAGGACGACCCAGACACACCCCTCCTATCCACCCTAAGGAGAGCCTCCAGCAGTCAGGGAAGCTCCTGAAGGATCTTGCAGCATAGCGCCTCCCCGTCAAGCCCACTGCTCGAAGTGCCTTCGCTAACTACGTCAGGGACAGTCTTCTCCGCAAGTCTGACAAGAAGTACAAGACAGCAAGGAGGGACATCTACGAGGTGCCGTCTGACCTCATGCTGGTGGACAGTGATGAGGAGTACATGGAGATGCCGCCCTTGAGGCGCATCCTGGCAAACCCCAACATCCCTCAGCCAGTGCGGCCATGTGCAACACCAGTGTTTAGCCCTGCCTCATCCCCATCCCCGCCTGAGCAGTACCAGCCAAGGCCTGCGATGTGGAAACACCAGCGACCATCTTCTTCAGTGTGGGACTCCCAGACTGCGGATTACGTGGAGAGGTGCTTGCAGCAGTCCCACCAGTACCAGTAATGTCTCCTCTCACCCACACTATCCTGCAGCCGCGACAGCGTACACAGCAGCCGTCCTCCACCCTGTACTCTTTGCAGCCACAGGAGGAGCAGCAGCCCCTCCCCTTCTTGGATGGTAACATGAACTTGGGAAACATTTCAAACCTTTCCACAGTGTTGGACACCAGCCTCCCGAGGGATGCTGAAGGTCCAATGAACACCTCATCAACACAACCACCACAAGACCACTAGAATGGATAGCGACTGTGTATATTGCCATGCGATTGATGTGTCATTGATTGTACCAACTACTGTCATAATACAAGATTTCTGTATAATCTGTATGTAAAAATGAAGTGTTGTTTCGTATAATGATAACATGAAAAACAGTAAAGTACTTACACTCATTGGCACTGAACCGGCTTTAGAGTTGGCCCAATGTTTGATCAGGTACTGCTGCTTCTTCCCGTCCTTGCTGGAGGCGTTGGAGGTGGCCACGACATGGGTGTCCTGTAGGTTTCTGCCCTGGCTCCACGCTCCAGGGATGAAGTCTCTGTTGGCATTCTCCCTACGGTCTAGCTGCTGGTTCTGCAGTGATTGATACCTCATTCTCATCAAGGGGCGGAGAACAATGCATGACTTCACGATGATCTTGACGGTGGATGGGTGGCGTTGCATTGTGGTCAGCAAAACCTGGAAGCGGTTTGCCAGAATTTCAAATGCATTTTCAACAACCCTCCTGGCTCGGGACAGTCTGTAATTGAAGACCACATAAGGTGTATGTCTTTATCGTGTTTTTCCATAGGCCAAATGCATCTTCACCAACGAAGAAGTATGGCACATCCTTGTAGGCATTAGGAAGAGGATCTGGAGTAGGGAAGCCAATGGTTCCATCTTCAGCCAGTTGTTTGAGTTCAGACTTGTTGTAGATCTTGGCGTCAGACGAGGTTCCGGGACTACCAACATCTGCCCAGAGGAATTTGTAGTCCGTATTTACCAGTGCCATGAGCACGATGGAGTAGAATTCTTGTTATTGTAGTATAAGGAACCACTCTTTGGAGGAGCCTTGGAAGGGCCCCACTGTTATGTGGGAAGTTCCACTTCTCCATGAACTGGTCTGAGATCTCATGCCAGCCTTCAGGGGTTGTGGGGCAGGTCATCGCCTCGTCAAGGTACTCCTCAATGATGGCTTGGCAGACTTCTCTCACGGCCAATGACTGGGTGTTGTGGGGTACCCTCCAACCAAACTTCAAGGCCGTGTACATGGTCCCAGAGGCGAGATGGCACAGAGTGATGTTTGGTGATCCTTGGCCCAACTCGCTGTACCAGCTCGTCGTACTTCTCTGGGGGCATTCTGAGGAGGTTCTTGAAGGCCCTCTGGTCCTCTCTGCGGTGCTCCACCAGCAGCTGGTCAAACATCCCAAACTGACGACGCCTGCTGATCCATGGTCTCACCCAGATTGATCGATGTACTTGAGGTCTTCTTCTTTTTCTCCTCCTTCTGGCCTGGATCTGGTAAAGTGTCAACTGGGTCACCTGGTTCTGGTGTTGGAGGACATGTACAGCTATTTGATTATCCTGAAAACACAGGTCCGCCATCCTCGGTGACAAATAAAGGAAGGACGGGCTGGTAATCTGTGCCCCTATTTATATCTAAAGCCATAGCGTATCACATCGCTAAGAACCGTGGTACATCGTTAGTCATCGGTGCCACTGGAGAGCCAACGATCCATTACGCGGCGCAACCGGTGCTCTACCGACATAAACGAAGCTATACCGGAGTACTGCCGTTGTACTGCTGTTTTAGTGGCGTTGCTCGCCCCGGCAGCGCAACGGCGTAAATTTTTGAGCATGTTAAACAATTTCTACCGTCGCCTGCCGTTGCTAAATTTTTCGCCGATGCCCTGAGCGATGTTTTTAGCGATGTAATACCAAATTTATGCTCCGGTATAGCTACGGCGATACAAATCGATAGTATTAAGTTTATTCTAAACAATAATTCTTTTAATTTTATGGTTCTCATTTTAAACAAATTAGAGGCACAGTAATCTGGACAAAAATGGCCTCTTCTTTTGCGACTCTAGTACTCGGTTATTTGCGGAAAACTTTGTACTGAAAAAATTGCAAAAAAATCGGCATTGAATTTTGACAGCGATTTCAAGACAAATAGAAAAGACTTTTAGATGATTGTTCGTTTTGTGGAATAAGAATGAAGACGATTTACGGTGTTTCATAGATATTTTACAGACACTCCATCCAAGCTTTAGCCTTACTTTAGAGATGAGCGATACATCTATCGTTTCTAGATGTAATGGTTACAATTTCAAACAATATCATTGAAACAGATGTATATTACAAACAAACCGATTCCAAACAATGCCTCAATTACAATTCCTAGCACCCCCGTATACTAAAAACAGTGTCCCTTACTTATTAGGACGTAGAATCTGCGCGATAGTATCTAATTAAGATCGTCATCCTACCCTAGAAAAATAGTAGACGAAGCAATAAACAAGGCTAAATCACAACACCATGGTGATCATTTAGAATCTAAAGATTAACCGATGTGCCGGGAATAAAGCACCAAATTTTGTGATATTCCCATTTAAAAAATGTGAAAATGATGCACTGAGAACGATAAAAGATAGTTATAATATTCATACTTTCAAACAAATGATTGTACCTTTTTCTTCAACTACAAATCTTATTACTGTATTTCTGTATGTGTCGTACGCCTGTCATAAGCCTTATAGTGACGTCACAATGTTAGATTCCATTATGACGCCATACTACATGTATGTTAGTGTGCACTGTGACGTCAAAACGGCGTATAACTGTACTTGGTATAACTGTACACTTGAAAATCACATTCGTGAAACTGGTTGAGTAAATTATACAGCTCATCTTTTGACTTTTGTATCTATCTAAGAAAGGATTTCGAAAGAAGACACACATGCATTTTCGTCATGTGGTGACATGATGGTGCAGTTCCGAATGGAGAATTCCAACATTTTCTTCCAAAGAAAGGCTCATTCTCAATTTCACAATACAACTTGTTAATACACTTCATCACTGGCTGATGACTTCGGAATGGGTTTGATAATGTCAAGCCCCCCACATAGATGGTGTACTTCCAGTATTAGGAACCGACCATTTAATATTCTTGGGGGTATCGGAGTCACAACACATTTTGGAGTGTTTCTTCCCTATCCACGAGTGTTTGTCTTTGTGGCCCATCATCCAACCCTTGGAGAAATGCAAAGCGTGAGATAAAATTTAAAGTTTAAAAAAATATAAATTTTAGAATGAAATACGTTTATATACTTATCCTATCTCACACTCTATATGGAGCTTATATTTGACATGATCAATTTCTACCTCCAACATATTAAAGGGAAAATGAAACAAAGCAATACATTTGTCCGCCCTAAAAGACAAAAAGGACCTATGTCCAGACCATAAACTCATATATCAACCAACTGTTGAAGAAGAGGCAATAAAATGAATTGTTGATATCCAAACATTCGATATCGGAAAAGGGAGAGATAGATAAATTAAACAATGAACCAACGAATGGCGGCCTATTCAAATATGAAACAACAATGCCAGAGAAGTCAATCCCTTGTGTTTCAAAACCTCCAGTCTCGCTGAACAATATGTGATAGCATGAGTCTTTTCAACACTACTTTTTCCAAAATATGTCTATTACTGGTTACCATTCGCACGCATTCCCTTCTAGAAGTAACCATGCGTTGATTCACTTTTTAAGGCTAATTATTCTTTTGAGTTCAATTGCAACACCGCTACCTTTTCCATAGTTCATTATAAGTCTATGCACACTACCGGTTCTTGGAAGGGTGATGTGTGGGCAATAAATCCGTGGTCGCAGATGGAGAAATATTCTTGTGTATTGATGGAACTGAAGGGGCACTGGCAAGAAAGATGTCACAGTCTTGCACAATAATCTGTCAGACGACTGCTGGATACCTGTAAAGATGTCAATGATTAGAAGCACCTCCTCGTCTGGCAGATCGTTGAATGCAACCTTTTTATCATATTGTTGTTACCGCCTTACTGGTACTGATCTTTTCGACATGAGAAGTGCACTTCTTGATTGCTGTTGTTGGTACTGTGAAGGCCTTGTTTTGGCAATTCCTTTCTGTTCCCTTTCCATGTCTAAAAAACCCTGATCATCACATTGCGAATGACGTTGTTGAGATACGTTGTATTCTTCGTCGCTACTATTTGTTTGTTTTTTAAATCCTTGTCTTGGCATGTTCCTGTGCCCTTCCATGTCTCGTGGCTGCTCTTCTCTTTGGGTTCCATGAAGTTGTAGAGCAACATCGTGTTCCCCTTCTTCTTCAGCAAAATTGCCAAGATTGATTCTTTGGGTTGCAACACTATGCAGGAATGATTTTTACAGTAGCATCATTGCCAAGCAAGGAGTATAAGATAATATTAACATTAAACATATCTGAGACTGCTTGCAGTGTTGTGTGGTCCATATAGGTATCTTCATCTAGCATACCGGATGTTGATTACCACATGAATTTCAAATTTGATTTTTTTTTTCGTTTCTTATGCACAAACTTCAGATTGACTGTAACAGATAGAAATAATTTCATTGAGTATGTGCCTTCTAAATTTCCTGACGTTAACACATTTACTTCATAATACAGCAGTATTATACTAGGTAGGGCTTGTCTACTTTCACAATGGCATGTACATTTGACAATAATGTAACTTTACACACAAACTTGGAATTACACAAAATATGTAATGATAAAAAAAATGTGCTAAAACAATCCACCAACTGCACTAGATAAACAGGAAGCTTAATATTTCATATGCCCTTCATAACAACACTTATGAACAGAAGTTGAAGTCTAGTATTTCCATAATCCAAGTCTACATCAGCCATTAAACCTAAATTATGAAGAATTAAGTTACTATGTATGGTAGAAATTAAGAAGATGCATTCACCAACAAATTCCTATTTATGAATTATCAAATAAGTGAATAAATGTGTCTCACCATCACTTTAGACATCACAAAACATTCCTCGCACGACTTCCGCATGCATGTTGTTAAAACCACATGGTGATTTGACCTCACCAGTGTGTGATTATCTTGCTTCTTTTTAAGGATGACATAACCTTGGCACATACTCAAAAATGAAACATATCATTCAAAACCAGGAAATTAAAATACAAATCCTAACCGTTATGAATATTTAATATTTTATAATACTGTTGTCATATGCGAAAGACATTGTGTAGAAGTACTATAAACCAGATTGTATACCTCCTTAACAAATTAAGCTATCATAACTGATAGGAAAATAAAATAAAGATTTGACCATTACACCGGACTCCTATGATTGTGAGTTCGAATCCCGGTTCGCCCCGATTATGTTTCTAGGTTTGTCAGCACCATACCCGTGCTTGTGGGTTTCAACGAAGTGGTAAACGTCTGAGACATGCATCACTTCGGGCTTTCCCCCCACAATAAGCTGACACGCCGCGATATAACTGGAATATTGTTAAAAGCAGCGTTAAACCCAACTCACTCACTCATTCACTCCAAAGGGAATCCATCTGAAGTGTACGGATGTTCTCGAAGTGTTCTAGACGATCTGAATAAACCAATTTTAGATAAAAGGTGACACAATCCTGCAAACTGACAGTCGCCGTTCCTCGGATTGTCATAAACGATGTTACCTTGTAATGTAATTGGCCTGTCCGTGTCCAATAATGGTATTTGATACTTTGCTCGATGATGCCCTGCGCTGTAAGCGACAACTGATATCCATTCAGACGTGACTTATTTTCCTGTAATAGGATCTGTGAATGAAATTTTATACATAGATTTCAACTTGCGTGCAAGAACCCTTTCTTTTTAGGGGCCTTTTTGGAACCATAGCTGCATAAAACACCATCGAATACATTGAACACTGAGGTTGCAGTCTTCGTTGTCTTTGTATACTGAATCTGTCGGTTTTGTTTGTCGCAACTTCAGTCCGATGGCTAGTCCGAGAAACGTACTTACTCTTCTTCAACATGTCCGTGGAGTTTGGCTCATGAATATCTACATTCACTACATCATCTTAAAATCATCTTTCGAAATACACTTCAAAAGAACTCTGCCATCCTATACTTTCTTTCTGTTCGTTATTCAGTGTTGAGGCAACGTATCTTCGCTTATGTGATGCTCAGTTGACGCCCTTGGTGCCCTCAGTTACAAAATCATACATTTTTTTCAAATTGTCTATGGGATCTTTCCACTTTCACTTGAGATTCAGGGTGGTAACGTCCACTACGTAAGGGTTTGATATTCAGGGTTTTACATATCATTTAAATTTGAGACCTCGGTCCAATTGTAACTTGTTAGGTGGTCCATGTTCTTCGTAGATCACCCGCAGAGCACTGGCTACACCTTTGCGTTTCTTGGTTTGCAATGCCACAAGCCACGTGTATCTACTGAACACATCCACAGGAGACAGGACGAATGTATATGTTTTCCCTTTCCACCGAACAGCATTTGTGCTGAAATCAACTTGGTTGTGTGATTGGACACACTTTGCTCTCACTGGTCTGATGATAGCTTTATTTGCAAACTTGGCAGATTGGAATACTTCTGCTATGGTAGCCACTGAAATGCCAGTCAGAATCTCTTGAAATATATTTTGTAAGATGTGCAGCTTTAAATGTAATTTGTAACCCCTCCTAAGGAGACATGTACCATATTACATCCTACTAAGTAAACATTTCTTCAGTTACTGTGAACAGTATGCATTTTCAATGAAAGACATTTAGACTTCATTTGATCTTCACTATCAATTTTGACTATTGTAAAACGTCTATCTAGAAATATACCAATTATGAATGATTGAGTGAGTATGGTTTTACGCCGCTTTTAGCAATATTCCAACAATATCACGGCGGGAGACACCAGAAATGGGCTTCACACATTGTGCCCATGTGGGGAATCGAACCCGGGTCTTAAGCGTGACGAGCGATCGCCTGAACCACTGAAATATGGCACATGCTACTCATTCAAAGTAGGTCACTATGTGCAGAAAAGGGCATTTTAGTGATAATGGAAAACATCCTTCACGGCTGACCTTCACCTTTGCATTGACCTTACACTTGGGTCACTCTTGATCCTTTTTCAATCTGAGTCTGTCCTGAACAAAACACATAGCAAATGTGTTTGACCTACTGTAAACCTTTTTTATATTATCACTTTTAATTTGAAAGTGTTGACCTTGAAAGTAAATTTAATATTCAATATCATTAACATGTATTTCATAAACATTTCAAAGGGCTATCCTGCACATCAACCAAATATTATGTCCGTTGGTGGAATTCAAGGTAAGAATTAAACAATATGCTAGTCATAAAAAGTAGATCACATTGACCTACCACTGACATAAATCATTGTCATCACTTGCCGTGAGACCCGTGAAGATCCGGGGTAGAATAGGTCTTCAGCAACCCATGCTTGCCGTAAAAGGCGACTATGCATGTCGTAAGAGGCGACTAACGGGATCGGGTGGTCAGGCTCGCTGACTTGGTTGATACATGTCATCAATCCAAATTGCGTGGATCGATGTTCATGATAATAATCACCGGATTGTCTGGTCCAGACTCGATTATTTACATATCGCCATCATATAGCTTGAATATTGGTGAGTGCGGCGTTAAACAACAAACCAACCAACCAATTGTGTGGTCATTGCCATTGTTGTGTCGGGGCGGTCGGGTAGCCCAGTGGTTAAAGCGTTCGCTCGTCACGCCGAAGACCCAGGATCGATTCCCGACATGGGTACAGTGTGTGAATCCCACATCTGGTGTCATCCGGCGTTGTATTGCTGGAATATTGCTAAAAGCCGCGTTAAACCATACTCACTCACTCATTGTTTTGTGTATCAACTTTTATTAATGTATCCATCGTTTAGGTATGTGATGTGTGAGTTTAAAGTAGTATAAGTATGTTTCATTTGCATCGAACCTAATTTATACCTTTATAAACAATCTTAGTTCGTTGCAGAGAACAAAGTTCAATGGAGGTCAACTCAAAAATACTTGAACAGTGTGTGTTTCGTTTGATTTAATATAAATGTAGCTGCTGACTACATCTTTCCGAAAATTATTTTTTATTTCATTTACCGTTGTTTCGAAATTGTCTTTTTCATAATTTAAAAGGTCAATGTTCACAAATAGATTTAAAGATTCGTGAGCATTGCTGCCATGAACCTTGGCGGCATGTAACTTTTCAATACTCACAAAGGATTCCAAGAAAGTCATTTAGCCCCCTTTACCGTTTTCATTTATCAACATTTTCCTTTTAATTCCGTCTCACCTGCCTGCCCAAACACATTTAAATAAAACTGAATTCAGCCTTTTAAAGAACTGTTGTCTGGGATGGGAAGCGCCACCAAAATTTGTGTAAAGAGAGGGAAAATCTGAAATTTTATTATTGTTATTCTACCTATTATGTTTTGCATATTTTGGTAAAGATCATATCAAAGTTTAAAGCGGTCATTTCCTTTAAGCAAGTTGAAAACATTATTCGTATATTTTGAAGGTTCTTTTGACCATCAAGGTGGTATATGTGAACAAAGTTGCTCATAAGAATTTGTGTTCGATCCAAATCACACCGCAATTGTTTTGTCACAATTGATAATCAGACCAGATATCGATACTTTTGCATTTTTTATAATAGTTACTTATTCTAAAATTCCCCTTCAGACCATTAAAAGTGAAATTTGTATCAACCGCGTATTGAAATATAAGCTATTCTTTTCCTCTAACATCAATTCCCGTTTCATGTTATTTGATATTACTGATAGCGATCCACAGTTTATGGTTGCACTGGAACTATTTTTCGGAAATAGTTCGATCCATTTCCGAAATGAAGGGCCTTCTCAAAATGTAATGATACAAAGTAGACCGTGTTTATTTCATACTCCTCACAGGAACGAGCACAAGCATGGAAACACTACATATACTACATGCGGGATTGGACCCGTGAAGATCCGGGGTAGAATATGTCTTCAGAAACCCATGCATTGACCAGACTCGATTATTTACGGACCGCCGTCATATAGCTGGAATATTGCTGAGTGCGACGTTAAACAAACAAACAAACAAAGAAGTTGAAGATGTTTGTTTTTATATAACCATTTCATAGCTCCTTTAAGGTCTCCCTCTTCTAAAGACAATTATTTTGGTTTTGTTTAAATTCACTTTCATTCCTGTAGAATCACAAATGTTTATAACACGTGTATTTTCTGTATAATTGTAGAGCTGAATAAGCTATTTAAGATGCATCATCAGCAAATAGCAAAGCAAAAATATTTGGAAAGTTAGCCGTTATAAAGCTGACCCTTCCCTTACCATTCTCCTCCAGATCTGATATTGATTTAGTTAGAAAGATGATAAATAATATTGGGCTTAAAACACATCCTTGGCGGGTTCCCACGTCGCACTTTAAATAATCAGATAAAGCTGCTGGATTTCTTATGATGATAGATTAGAATACATGATGCAAGTAATTAAATAAAGTTGCCTTCAAGGCCTACCCTTCTCAAACTATTCATTAAATCTTTATGATTAACTCCATCAAATGCCCTTGAAAAGTCAACGATGAAGCTGTAAAATCTACCCTTAGATTTGGATAGGTATTTTTTGTGCAGCTACCTGTAATGTGAACATGTGATCACAAGTTAACTGTCCGGCTCTAAAACCAGCCTTGAGGTTTGTATAATTAAGAAATCAACGACTCGTGGGAGTTGTTTATCGTACAATAAAACACTGCAGGGAGAATAAACCATGAGGGGCGGAGCCGAGTGGTTTATTCTCACTGCAGTGTTTTATTGTACGATAAACAACGACATCGAGTCGTTTATTTCTCATTAGAGAAATCAACATTACGTGCAGCCTCTTCAAGGATGTTACTAGAAAGGAGACACTTTAAAAATATTTACCCGTATTTAAACAATGATGACTCCCTGAATAGCATCCAACCGCGGCAATGTCGGACAAGTCTTTACCGATTGTCATATCTCTCCCGCTTTTAGATGCGATCGTTCGGCCATTGCGTTTATCTGCGTTACCCAGCTACATCTATGGGGAACAACTCAAGAGACACTCAAAAATAACGTCGTCTATTATACGACGTCATCAAGTTGCGAGCGCGTGTTCGAATCTCCAGAAATGACGTCATGATAGAAAAATGTTTTATCGTGAAATAAACCACACTTCGTTCTTCATTGTTCATTGCGATTTATCACGTAGCTATGCTAGACAATATTATTAATGTCACACCAGGACTGTAGTCCTTTATCCAGAAGGGGGCACGGGTGGCCCAGTCGTCTAAGGCGCCGCGATTCGCTGTGCAGAGTTTCGTCCCTTGGGCACGTCAGAAACCTATGATTGAGTGTTTGAATCCCGGTTCGCCCCGATTATGTTTCTAGGTTTGTCAGCACCATGCACGTGCTCGTGGGTTTCACTGAAGTGGTAAACATCAAGACCTGCATCACTTGGGGCTTTCCTCCTACATTAAGCTGACACGCCGTGATATGACTGGACGGCGTTAAACACAACTCACTCACTCACTCACTCACTCACTTTATCCGGAATATATGTCAGAACATTGCATTGTGATTCAATAAGAGATATGCCACTGTATTTATATGACTGTGGAGTTATGGCTTCCTTGTTTCAAAGTGGTTGTTTACACATGCTGTCGAGCACATGCTCGCTTTGCCCAGAATCAGTCCCGGCTATTTGTTGTACATATGCTGTATATGAGCTTATAACGAACTACGGTTATAACGAACTAAAATTAGTGGTCCCTTTGAGTTCGTTATAACCGTAGTTTACTGTATATATAAGACACGGTGATGCGCTGGAATATAGCCGACGACAGTGTTATACAGTATTTACCCAATTACTCAAATCAACACAAAAAACAACAACGAGCTAAACCGTGATCCCTTATATTCCATAAACATTATGTTGACGTGATGCGCATATTGTGGTTCAATTTCTTCTATACATGTGTGCTGGTGACAAAAGATTCTTTCGGAATAAATGGTCGTGGCAATTGATTCATCGCGAGCTTTACAAGTAATTTACAACACTGTGTTTCAACTCCTCTAAACATGAAAGAAGCGGCGAATATTTGGCGAAGTTTTCCAAGTTCGTGATGGACAAACCGATATTTGCCATGAGACATGTTTGATGTTTGTCACGTTTGATGTGCCGTTTGCGCGATAAGCACTCAACAATCCACGAAACAGGTGAGTATTCAAATAAATCATCGTCAGTGGATCCATTGGGGTGGGGGTGGGGGTGAGGGGTGGTTTGGGGTTTGAGGGTGATATTGAGATTGGGATTGTTAATCGCTCACACACACACGCACGCACGCATGCACACACACACACACACACACACGCATACATGTCGCTATGTAAGTGCAATAATCTTGAACGAGACGTTAAACCCCATTTCACCTCACCGCGCCTGTTCAGTGGAGAGTAGAAGTTTGGCATATGTACATATTTTCATACCAGCACTTCGAATTATACCATTCTAAACTTTTCAAAACCATGCACCGTTGAATGACGTCTGCGTCTGGCTCAGAAGTTGCCCAGTCATTGTACATGAATTCAGTCCCATCCACCCATCGCCAGGTCCTCCACTCTGCAGCATCCGTTCCTCCAAGCCAAAATTTCTTAGAACTGAGACCTGAGAGAAAAATGAAAAGAACTATAACATCAACGCATGGACTCAAAAAATGGGTTAATATTTTTTACGCTGCTTTTATCAACATTTTACGGAGGGTGTCGCCAGAAATGGGCTCAACACATCGAACCCGGGCTTTCGGTGCGAGGAGAGAACATATTACGACCCCATCGTCCCTTGAAATTAATAAAACACACTAATCAGAAGAATCATATTCGCTCACTGATATTTTAACAGTTAATAGATTTAGGCGGTGAGGTGGAATTTCGTGAATTTCACAACGATTTTTCAGTCTATTGCATTTCTGCCATTGGTTTTATATGATTTTGGAGCATCGTATTCGAATCCAAATTCTAATATATTTTAGTTAGGTATGGTTTCTTTTGCTCGTCTGTGTACTTGTTATCCCCCCCCCAAAAAAAAAAAAAAAAAAAACCAAAAAAAAACGTTGTTATTTGCATTTGTATATAAACATACGCACATATACATGATTTCATACACGTGTTTTACAGGCCACCAGAGGGCTAAAACAGCAAAACTTGCTGCGCAAAGCACGAGGTTAACCAGTCAAATACGTATCTCTGGTGAGCGAGAAAGGGACAGACTATTATACTATTAGGCCGGAATGCGCACGGATGGCCGACGTGTAGAGTGTTAGGGGAATTACATATTTTATCGTTATCCTCCCAATTGTCAGATGGCCCAATTATCAGACGACTTATACCGGGATTAGGTAAGGTGAGAGCACAAGTAATTGTTACCTGTTTACCTTAATGCAAAGTGGAACAGCCCTACACAAATGAAAGACACAAACATAGTATCGCTCAACCAAGTTTTAGCAATCTGCACAGACTCACTGTACACCGTCTTCCTGTGTCAGCGTGGCACCCCTTGACTTCTTAATCCCTTGTACCAAATCTGAAGAGGTTGTTGTGCTGCTGATGTGGGAGACTGCGTTTGCACGAGCATGAAAACACTACATATACTACATGTGGGGTTGGGCCCGTGAAGATCCGGGGTAGAATAGGTCTTCAGCAACCCATGCTTGTCGTAAAAGAGGCGACAAACGGGATCCGGTGGTAAGGCTCGCTGACTTGGTTGATGCATGTCATCGATCCAACTTGCGTGGATCGATGCTCATGGTGTCAATCATTGAATTGTCTGGTCCAGACTCGATTATTTACAGACCGCCGTCATATAGCTGAAATATTGCTGAGTGCGGCGTTAAACATCAAACAAACAAAATAATAGTTTGTGTTGTGTATATATGGCCTGAAAATTCAGTTATGTACACTCACACGCAGTATACATGTTATTTATTTTCAACAGTAAAGACAAGAAATACTATTAGGGCAAGATTGACAAATATTTGACTGCAAACAGTTTAATGGATTAAAAGGCAGATGACATAATTGTTTTTTTCAAATGTTAAGGGCTTAGACAGTTTTGGGTCAACACCCAAAATGTCAGTCAATACCTGGTGTGACCACCATTAGCATTGATCACTGCCACACATCTCATGTACATTGAGTGGATCAGACGATTTGTGAAGGCCCTAGGGATCCTCCTGCACACATCCAGAGCAGCTGTGTGTAGTTCATCGGCAGTTGTAGGGACTGGGCGCACATTATGCAGACGTCTTTGAACCTCATCCCAAACGTGTTCGATGGGGTTCAGATCAGGGAAAATGTGTTGTTGATGTTGTGCAAAAAAAGGAACAACGTGGGGTCTGATCACTTGGTCGATATACCGCTGAGCAGTGACGCTGTGTCCCCAACCTTGACCAACATTCAGAAAGCACATGGGTCCAAGTCTCGCATTAAGTCCAATCCCTGTCCATATCATGACGCTAGGTCCACCCAATGGATCCCTTTCCACAACGTTTCTGTCAGCGAAACGATCACCTCGACCCCGCCAAATTCTGACTCTTCCGTCTGCATGGGAGACACAAAAGCGACTTTCATCAGAGAAGATGACACGCCTCCACTCACGATGACGCCAATTGCGATGACCCTGTGCCCACTGAAGTCGTGCTTGCCGATGCCGTGGTTGGAGAACAGGCCGACGTGCTGGTCGGCGACATCTGAGGTTGTTGGAACGGAGACGTCGGATCACAGTGTCCCGGCTAATGTGTCGATTATGTGTTCCTATGGTCTGTCGAGCACTTTCACTTGCGGTTAGGAACGGATGTCGCTGGTGTTGACTGGTAATCTGCCAATGTTGTCGAGGTGTGGTGACCCTAGGACGACCGCTCCGAGGAAGGTCATCTGTGGTCTGTGTAGCATTGTATCGATGCAGGAGACGGTAAATTGTGGTTATATTAACGTTGAAATGACGGGCAACATCTTGGACAGACTCTCCAGCTTCCAAACGTCCGATAGCCTGGTTTCTCTGAATTTGAGTTAGGCGTGGTATTGTTGACCAAAGATTAGGTCCAAGAATCGGGCACAGTTTTATACCCACTACAGTTCGTGCATTTTCGATTTCGCAAGAAATGGGTGCATGATACCCACATATTCATTGAAATGGTGCGTTTTGGCGATTCGTTTTTTATTTTGCGTTTTTACTCGGGGCTTCGAAAATGCAACCAAAAATATTGATAACACCATCAGGCTTCACTGCATGCTAAAACTCGTATCAATTTATGGCTCCGTGTTTGTTACGTATTTGCTTAAAGCCACTTGAGTTTTTTAGCGTGCGAGTATAAAATGTGCATCACGTTGATTTGTTTGACAGTTTATTGCAGGGATTTCAACACGATAGAACCAGAAAAATGAGAAAAATGCTTGTCGTAAACGGCAACTATGCTTGTCGTAAAAGGCGACTATACTTGTCGTAAACGGCAACTATGCTTGTCGTAAAAGGCGACTATGCTTGTCGTAAACGGCGACTATGCTTGTCGTAAAAGGCGACTAACGGGATCGGGTGGTCAGGCTCGCTGACTTGGTTGATGCATGCAATCGTATCCCAATTGCGTTGATCCATGCTCATGATGTCAATCACTGGAATGTCTGGTCCAGACTCGATTATTTACAGACTGCCGTCATAAAGCTGGAATATTGCTGAGTGCGGCGTTAAACATCAAACAAACAAAATGATAATGTGTGTTGTGTATATATGGCCTGAATATTCAGTTACGTATAATGTGCATCATGCTGATTTGTTTGACAGTTTATTACAGGTATTCAACACGTTGGAACCAGAAAATGAGATTGTATTTGTTGGAGACTTAAGAGTGGGAATTATTCTGTTGATAGCGCTCTCCATACATGTTCTATCAATAAGGCAGTGAACAGCTTTGGACGTCTGTCGTTCAACTGGTCTACGAGTTGCCACTGGAAGTTTATAAAATATACTTTTTGAAGTAGTCTGTTAAATATTTTTTGCTATTGAAAGAACAAGATTAAACTGTTTCTTGCCACTACGCCGTACAGTTACCATGCCGCCATTGCTGTTATATTGGGACAGAATTGTTGGACAAATCAGAGAATACCTACAACATATTCACGCAAGGAATATGGGTCACACAAATGGAACGAAAGTTACAGTAAAATGATTAAGAAAGATCTTATGAATCATAAAGACTATAACCGAAACTATTATTAACTGTTGTGAAGAAAATGTTGAGGAAATTGCTGCAAATGTAAGTGATACCCTGCTAAAAACCGTTATACGGAAAGAAGAGTGAGTGAGTATGGTTTTACGCCGCTTTTGGCAATATTCCAGCAATATCACGGCGGGGGACACCAGAAATGGGCTCCACACATTGTACCCATGTCGGGAATCGAACCCGGGTCTTCGGCGTGACGAGTTAACGCTTTAACCACTAGGCTACCCGACCGCCCCTCGTTATCAACAAGTCTATATGACGTACCACCGTATGTAGATACAATATCCACTCTTCTTACTTGGTGTTTATGACGTACCCCCGTGTGTAAAATACAATATTCACTGTTCTTACTTGATGTGTGTGACGTTCCATTGTATGTTAGAGACAACATTCACTGTTATCAACAAGTCTATATGACGTACCACCGTATGTAGATACAATATCCACTCTTCTTACTTGGTGGACTATCAGAGGCCATTCTCGCTTCAAAGGTAACCATACAACATCATCCCATTGGTCTGATAAAATCTGTGTTTCGTGTAAGAAGGATAAAATAAGTACCTTAGAGTTTATCAATAGCGAAGCGAATACATTCGAAGAAGGAAATATAAGAAGATTGTACTGAGGAAGAAAATGTTTTTAAAATAAAAGTAAATTTCAACAAATTTCAAACTTCTTTGGCGATATCCTAAGGAATTTTAGAATTTTTTAAAGCTAAAAAATAATCAAACCTGGGAAACCTTTTTTTTAGCAAATGAAAGAATTTTGACGTGTGTGTAACTCTCTGTTCTATTAATCTGTACATTTGATTTTCGTGCGTTTGTTTTAACTCCGCAAGTTGTGTCACACTGGCTTGTAAATAATTGAATCCTAACAAGACAAACCGATGGTTGATAGTATGAGCAACGTCCTCACCGAGGTACCATGATGTGCAAAGTCCCAGCGAAGTCACCGAGCCTGACCACCCGATCCATTTAGTCGCATTTTACGAAGCCAGGCCTGACTCGGAATTACCAACAGGGTGCACGTGTCTGTGTGCCAGATCCACAATGAATTTCGGGGGGCACGGGTGGCCCAGTCGTCTAAGGCGCCGCCATTCGCTGTGCAGAGTTGCGTCCCTTGGGTACGCCAGAAACCTATGATTGTGGGTTCGAATCCCGGTTTCAAGGTTTGTCAGCACCATACCCGTGCTCGTGGGTTTCACCGAAGTGGTAAACGTCTGAGGCCTGCATCACTTCGGGCTTTCCTCCCACATTAAGCTGACACGCCGTGATATAACTGGAATACTGTTAAAAGCGGCGTTAAACCCAACTCACTCACTCACAATGAATTTCTTCATCACGACATAAAGAAACAGCCATTAATATAAGGATCGACTCTTTCCGGAACTCTCCAAACAGATTATCACTATTTAAAACATTGCCTACCCAGTTCGGTGAGAATTTCATGCAAGAATACATTGATGTCCTGTGTTTTCGGCATCATGAGAGAACCCCCTTTCTTCTGGCATTCGGAACTGGCATTAGTCCAGGTACGGGGGTCAGAGTTCACGGTGAAGGCCATTGTGTCATCACGTTTAAGGTCACGGAGCTGGATTGGGACTACAAGAGATAAAATATACGTGTGTATGTAACGTATAAAACGTATGTGAATTTGTTGGGTTTGTATTTGAAGGGTGCGTTTATTCGTTGTTGAACGCAGCAGCAATATTCAAGCTAAAGGACATGGTCTGACCAGCCGATCCATTTAGTCGCCTCTTATGACATGCTCAGGTTGTCATGGACCTACATTCTTCTGCGGATCCTTACGGGTCTGTTCAAACAAACTTTCAGTTTTGACCAGGTGGTTGATAGCATGAGCAGCGACGTTCGGGGCACGTTAACCCACAATCATCTAGTTCACACATAGTAACAGTCTCATTAACTAGTTTCAAGAACTAGTACTGGGTGTCTGCTCTGCACAGAATGTGCACTATGTACAATTAAACCCGTTAAACCGGACGGTACGGTTCACTGTGAAATCTACAAAATTAACAAATTGCATATAAAAGTTCTCAAAACATAATCGTCCTAATATAATGGTTTTCCGAACTAACAAAGTGCGCACTAGGGGTTTGTGGAACTTTGAAGTGCAGACTAACGGATTGTTGATTAACAGACTGCAGACTAACGGATTGTGGATTATCATAGTTCGGACTAAAGGATTGTAGACTAATATAGTGCGGACTAAAGGTTTGTGGAACTTTGAAGTGCAGACTAACGGATTGTGGACTAACAGACTGCAGACTAACAGATTGTGGACTTTCATAGTGCGGACCAAAGGTTTGTGGACTAACATAGTGCGAACTAGAGGTTTGTGGAACATGGAAGTGCAGACTAAAGGATAGTTGATTAACAGACTGCAGACTAACGGATTGTGGACTATCATAGTGCGGACTAAAGGATTGTGGACTAACATAGTGCGGACTAAAGGATTGTGGAACATTGAAGTGCGGACTAAAGGTTTGTGGAACATTGAAGTGCGGACTAAAGGATTGTGGACTATCATAGTGCGGACTAAAGGTTTGTGGACTAATATCGTGCGGACTAAAGGATTGTGGACTATCATAGTGCAAACTAACGGATTGTGGAGTATCATAGTGCTGACTACAGGATTGTGGACTAATATCGTGCGGACTAAAGGATTGTGGAACATTGAAGTGCAGACTAAAGGATTGTGGACTAACAGAGATTGGATTAATGGTGTGTGGACTAACGGATTGCAGACTAATATAAGTATGTCCTAACGGAGTGTGGAGTAACGGATTGTGGACTAACGAAGTGCGCACTAACGGATTGTGGACTAACGAAGTGCGCACAAACGGCTTGTGGACTAACAAAGCAGGAGTAACGGAGCATGGCCTAAAGTGTTGTGGACTAACAAAGTGTGGACTAAAGGATTGTGGACTTAGTTAAGTGTGAACTAACGGAGAGAGGAACGGATTGTGTTTGCAGACTAACTTAAGTGTGCACTAAGGGAGAGTGATCTAACGGAGTGTGGACAAACGTAATGTGCACAAACGGAGTGTGGACAAACGGATTGTGGACAAACGAAATGTGCTCTAACATCAACTGATTGTTGACTGACAAAATGTTCACGAACGGAGTGTGTACGAACAGAGTGTGCACAAAGGGATTGTGGACAAACGGAGTGTGGACAAACGGCGTGTGCACTAACGGAGTGTGGACAAACGGAGTGTGTACGAACAGAGTGTGCACTAGGATAGGATAGGATAAGTTTTATTCCATACTGAAAGGCCTCAGGCCCATAGTACAATTCTGTTTTCGGGAGTGGTTACAGATCCGTTTAACAGGTCATATTCTAATTAACATAGCATGATAAATGAACATTGATAGATTTTTTTGAGTATCTTTATCAGTTGTTGACATGATCGTTGTAAATCTTTGTATAGTGGGATGTACATAACCAGGCAGATCAATATATTTTCTTCCAAGGTAGTCGTATTTTGGACAAACTAACAGAAAATGAAACTCACATTTAAATCACATTGCTCACATATTCTCAATTCTCTGTCTATGTTTCTATGCCTGCCTACTTCGATCCTAAGTCTTTGAGAGCTGCATCTAAATTGTGCTTAACTTATTCTAAACCTTTTAGAGTTGATGTCAAACAAATAGTATTCTGGGGAAATTGTTGTCTTGAAAAGCTTGTAATAATTGCATTTTTCTGAACTTAAAACATGCGATGCCCATTTTTGCAAGTATATATCCTTAAGTCTTTGGCGTAAAGATACTAAAAATGAATCTGGATTGTTTGGTACACATTGATTACGCCAAACATACCCATAGCCGCAATCATTTAATAACGACTTTACATCATATACCCAATTGCGGCTTCCATGTTTTTCATACAATAACATCATATTGTAACATTTTCTAGGTAATCTATCAATAGGCATTTTAAGAATCTTGAACCAATACTTGATAATTCTAATATGTTGAAATATGTAAAGTGGTACACGTCCACATTCACCATATACCATAACACTCGATGTAGAGTTTTTTACGCCAAGGAATCGTTTACAAGCATATATTAAGTGTGAACTAACGGAGAGAGGAACGGATTGTGTTTGCAGACTAACTTAAGTGTGCACTAAGGGAGAGTGATCTAACGGAGTGTGGACAAACGTAATGTGCACAAACGGAGTGTGGACAAACGGATTGTGGACAAACGAAATGTGCTCTAACATCAACTGATTGTTGACTGACAAAATGTTCACGAACGGAGTGTGTACGAACAGAGTGTGCACAAAGGGATTGTGGACAAACGGAGTGTGCACTAACGGAGTGTGGACAAACGGAGTGTGGACAAACGGATTGTGGACAAACGGAGTGTGCACTAACGGATTGTGGACAAACGGAGTGTGGACAAACGGATTCTGGACAAACGGAGTGTGGACAAACGGAGTGTGCACTAACGGAGTCTGGACAAACGGAGTGTGGACAAACGGATTCTGGACAAACGGAGTGTGGACAATCGGAGTGTGCACTAACGGAGTGTGAACAAACGGAGTGTGCACTAATGGATTCTGGACAAACGGAGTGTGGACAAACGGAGTGTGCACTAACGGGGAGTGGACAAACGGAGTGTGCACTAACGGAGTGTGGACAAACGGAGTGTGGACAAACCGATTGTGCACTAACGGATTGTGGACAAACGGAATGGACCAACAGATGGTTGACTAACAGATTGTTGACTCGGAGTGAGGAATAACGGATTATTGACTAATGCCTACATGCCTACCGCATTCTGCAGTCTTGTTGACCATGACGATACATTTTTCATGTTTGGAACATGTGTGATTCTTGCACAGCCCAGTGACACTCTGGAATAATAAAAATATATAATAAATTCATGTTTATATTAATACCAACAAGAGTTTGCCACTAACGTGGTTATATCCCCCGCCCTTGTTGCAGAATTTATGACATAATTAAATCTAAACAAACCCTAACCTTTTTTAACCGAGGTGGAACTTGTCATGGAAATTGTAAAAAAAAGATGAGTTTGGAACCTAAGTCCATCTTGTTGCCATGGAAGCGTAAAAAATAAATATTTCTAAAATCTAAATAGCAAAAGGCACCAGTTCAGCATGTACCCGACAGACCTGCAAAGTTTGATGAAAAAATATAGAACGGTTTATGAGTTATGCTCCGGAAACGAACCCTAACCTCACAGAACCTAAGTCCATCTTGTTGCCATGGAAACGTAAAAAAATAAATATTTCTAAAATTTCTCAATAGCACAAGGCACCAGTTCAGCATGTACCTGACAGACCTGCAAAGTTTGATGAAAAAATATAGAACGGTTTATGAGTTATGCTGCCACACATACACACACACACTAACTCTAACACTAATACACAATGTTCCCAGTGTATTGTCAAACCAAGTATCGGTGCCGGATCGAATCTGGAGGCTAAGAACGCTTCCATGCATATAGAATTGCAACACACCTTTGATCAATGGCCGCCCTCTTGTCAGACAGAGAACCACATACCTTGGGCCAGTTCTGTACATTACTGTGCAGAAAGTCAGGGTTGTACTCGGGGGATTCAGACACTTCGCTCACGTTCCTGTAGTTGAGGTAACATGTCTTTCTCTTCCTGTCAAAGTCAAAAGACTTGCACAAGTTCCTCTGAACACATTCAGCGGCGCATTTGTAGACGTTAGCGCCTTTGATAAAATCAAATGAGAAACCCTTTAACCTCGAATTATCGACGATTCGATTTTCATAACCACACATCTCGGATGCAAAAGAATAGGACAAGTATAAAGTGACAAGACTTGCAGAGAACATCTTCTCAACGTTTGTTCTCCGAACTCTTTACTAAAACTAGGACGATGTTGTTCTACAAGAAAGGACGTCTAATAATCTCCATTAGCCGTGTGCCTGGCAACGTGTAACAAGGTAACAATATAACAATATAACAATGTAACAATGTATTACTTACTTATTCATAAAGATTGGATGCTTTTAATCAATGTTTCTGCGACATGATGCTGATCCTTATCGTTTCGCTTTAAAGATTTAAACAATGCAGTTTTATGAACCAACCAACGTCATCGACCGAGGCTTGTTTGTCTCTTATTGGTCTCGATCTTGAAAGTAGTTAACAAGATCAATAGGTATAATTTACCACACCTGGTGTTTGCTTGGGTTTAATCGGTAGGGGTCATATGACACTTGGGATCGATAAGTTAAAAATATCTAGTTGAATGTATTATGCCTTGGGATCTTATTTTTGACTATTTAGTATCTGAATATTTAAGCATGTCCCGCTCTCTTTCATGTTCCGTGTGTTCCATGTGCTCCACCATGTATGTCCAGTTCGGTACCATGTACACTACATTTCAAAAGTAACTTCCCCTAGTTACGCGACATTTACGCGAAACGTTTACCGCCACTAATGCGGCAAACATTTCGCTTCTCTTTTGAGGCGTTAACACGACGCTATTGCGCCACTTTCGGGATACTTTCGCGACATTTCCTCGATAATATTGTAGAAGATAGAGGCACTTTCGCGAAACATTTCCCGCCACTAATGCAGCAAACATTTCGCTTCTCTTTTGAGGCGTTAACACGACGCTATTGTGCCACTTTCGAGATACTTTCGCGACATTTCCGCGATAATATTGTAGAAGATAGAGGCACTTTCGCGACACTATCGCGCCACTATTGCGTGGTTATCGCGTCGCTGTTGCGTCACTTTCGCGAAAATATTGCCGCATAATACTCACGCTTTCTGGTCACGTTTGTGACACATTTGCGTTACAAGACTCTGTGTTACTGTTAACATTTGTAGATTAAGCATTCTTGAGTTACCATATTTCCAATGGCATTCTAGACTGCCTCATTTACGATCACATTGTTAATTTTTTGTCTTCTGACAAATACTGTGATGGATATTTCATTTAAACCGTAAATGTTAGATGATCACTAGGTCATAACCTATATCACAGATACTTGTACACACTTTAGCTCAGGCGATTTAATGCTAGAACTGAATTAGAACAGAATCACAGATACTCTTGGTGGGCCTTCAGGAAAGCTCATGACCAACTATTGTTTAGTGCCTGTCTGGTATCCAATAATGTTCCGTACTAAGTTTCGTTCTGAATAGGGGGCACGGGTGGCCCAGTCGCCGCGATTCGCTGTGCAGAGTTGCGTCCCTTGGGCACTCCAGAAACCTATGATTGTGGGTTCGAATCCCGGTTCGCCCCGATTATGTTTCTAGGTTTGTCAGCACCATACCCATGCTCGTGGGTTTCACCGAAGTGGTAAACGTCTAACACCCGCATCACTTCGGGCTTTCCTCCCACATTAAGCTGACACGCCATAATATAACTGGAATACTGTTAAAAGTGGCGTAAAACCAAACTCCCTCAGTCACTCACTCGTTCTGAATATAACGCGAAAGTCTGAACAAAATAGTTCGGTGTTATAGTTATCCTATGATAAATGAAGAGCTCACTAATATTACGTCGTATACGTATATACTGACTTATTCCGTGTTAAGGAGTATCAACATTGTGAAAAAATATACTTTACGTGATGGAAATAAAACTGACAAAAAAGATTTCTATAATTATGAGAATCATTATAAGATTCCGACTAATATTATTTAAAAGCTTGCAGTTTCACATAAACTAACGACAAGTTCTGATAAAACGAATGTGCTTGTATTAAGACGAGGAGGTCGGTTATTTGTGAACGAGAAAAATGGTTCGATGAAGGTGAACTTCTTCAACCACTGCTATAGATATCTTGGGGTCTGGGACAACTACTCCCCGGACAATTGCTACCCGGACGAATGTTCCACGGACGAATGCCATCCAGACAATTGCCACTCCTTATTGTCATTGGTGACAAATGTCCCAGTGGTAATTATCCGGTGGCAATTGTCAGGATGGCAATATCCTGCTCCCAGGTGTCTAAGCTTTGTCTTCCCACATTAATCAGCGTATTTCAGACCAAGCATCAAGAGGTAAACGAGCTTGAATGGAAATTGTTCTTCATCTACAGACAATCTACAGACCATTGTTTTGTCGATACTCCGATTCAACCTGTTTTTTTTATTTGCAGCGGGAATATGGGGTGTAGACATGTGCATATTTGTGCTTGTAAGACGTTTCCAATACAGTAAACTACGGTTATAACGAACTCAAAGGGACCACTAATTTTAGTTCGTTATAACCGTAGTTCGTTATAAGCATATATACAACATATATACAATAATTGGCCAGGACTAAAAATTAAGTTCGTTATATCGGTCAGTTCGTTATAAGCGTGTTCGTTATAACCGTACTTTACTGTATTTGTTTAAAAACACTAAATGCTATTGTGTATGGTAAATACGGTCGATAAACACGCTATGTAAATGTCATTCAGTTAAGGCAGAGTGAGTGAATGAGTGAGTTGGGTTTAACGCCGCTTTTAACAGTATTCCAGTTATATCGCGGCGTGTCAGCTTAATGTGGGAGGAAAGCCCGAAGTGATGCAGGTCTCAGACGTTTACCACTTCGGTGAAACCCACTAGCACGGGTATGGTGCTGACAAACCTAGAAACATAATCGGGGCGAACCGGGATTCGAACCCACAATCATAGGTTTCTGGCATGCCCAAGGGACGCAACTCTGCACAGCGAATGGCGGCGCCTTAGACGACTGGGCCACCCGTGCCCCCCAGTTAAGGCAGAAATTGACCGAAATGAATAATGATAGGATACTAGTGAGTGAGTCAGTCAGTTTGGTTTTACGCCGCTTTTAGCAATATTCCACCACTATCACGGCGGGGGACACCAGAAATGGGCTTCACAGATTGTACCCATGTCGGGATTCGAACCCGGGTCTTCGGCGTGACGAGCGAACGCTTTAACCACTAGGCTACCCGATGGCGCCAGATAGGATACTAAGAAAATCTTATAATTGCTTGTAACGATAAACGTGGCCATCTTAACTATGCTCCTTCCATTCATCTATATCATGTTCTCACGGACTTGGAGCGGTTTGTGTTAGTCAAGCTATTTTTTTATTAATAGCCAGTTTTAAAATGTTGTGATCAATATGTTCTATCAATCATGGAAAAGTACTATCAGTGCTAGTTAAATGTAAAACGAGTAAAGAGTCTCCAAGAATCAGAAAAAAATACCTAAAATAAAATAATATAAAATAAATAAAATATCATTATGTTAAGATAACGCTTAGAGTCGCTTACTAAAGTTTCAGGTAAACGAAGGTAGATGGCCTGATATTGATGTACGATAACAGCTCTGTCCCATATGTGAAACAAATGTAGAGAATGAATATCATTTTACATTAAAATGTGAAAATCAGAAAGATACTAGACAACTGTATTTACCAACAACCTAATGCCATCATCCAAATTCATATAAATGAAGGCAGCTGTCTTTCCACGTAGACAATCACTTGGAAAACTTTTTAAATACCTGTATGACATCTAGGAACGAAGACGTACTTATGAAAAGCTTTTCATTACCTTGGTTCACGTCCCACGCTATTCCAAATGAACGATGGTATATAGGCTAATGGCATTATTGCAAATAAAAGACTTTGAAAAAATCAAAAGCATGTGTTCTTGAAATACAATCATATAGTGACGATAGTTGTTCGGCACATCCCACAAAGGCTAGTCCGGTCGGCCATGGAGAACGGACGTGTTTTGTCTCGCTACGCTTAGCCTATTATGTAGCGCTTTTCTCTGAAGAGCCCAAGGAATTCAGTTAATAAATAAGTGTACTAAATACACTAAGACACATAAGCAACAATTATGAATATTTCATTTTGAAATAACACTAATGGCATTGGATTATGCGTTGTAATATTTCTAATGGAGGTAAGACCACACCCACCATTGTTGTGGAGGACTCCTAAATGAAAACTCGGGTAAATATGAAATTTCCACTATTTTTAGCCCATGCCTTACTCTAAAAGACAAAGACATTATTCCAGAGATTCCAGCTTATCTCAAAATAGTGATCCATTAGCACTTCAAAGAATCCAGAATACATCCACCTCAGAACAGTCCTAGTTGTCTTTTAATTCACGGTAAGACTTTCTGTCTTTCCTTTCTACAATCCAGTCCCTGCGTCAACATCACCATGTCTAAAGTTCCAGGTGAGGAGGGAAGTACAGTAAAGTACGGATATAACGAACTCAAAGGGACTACCAATTTTAGTTCGTTATAACCGTAGTTCGTTATAAGCATATATACAGCATAACTACAGCAAATAGTCGAGACCAAAAAAGTAGATTCGTTATATCCGTCAGTTCGTTATAAGCGTGTTCGTTATAACCGTAGTTTACTGTAGTGAAGAAGTGAACTATCGCTGCTACTGTGAAACAAACCAAGACCTCAACTTTTTAAATTTCAGAATTTTCAGAAACAAACAAGGTGAGGTGAGGTGAGGTGAAATTGGGTTTAACTTCGCGTCCAAGATTATTGCACTTATATAGCGACGTGCATGTACGTGTGTGTGTTTGTTTGTGTGGCTGCTTGTACTAGTCCGGGCTGATGTTGATTTATAGTGCTAGCTCAGTGAGATACCATGCCGCAGTTTAACATGAATACCCCACTCAGACACAGTATACTGACTCACAGCCGACCAGTCCTTGTTTTAGCCCCTTAATGCCGAGCGCCAGACTGGGTAACAACAAGTACCACCTCTTAACGTCTCCGGGCGGACGCTCTACCACCAGACCACGAAGGCAGTCACAGAAACAAACAAGAGTTCATGAACAGAAAATACTCAACTCTGCGAGGCAAATTTCCCTTTGAATATCTTTATAAGACAGAAAATTACCGGCAGGCAGGCAACATAAATGACACTTGGGTATCTGGAGGAGTGATTTTCGTCAAGAAGAAAAATAATAAACTGTTGAGAATCTCCAAAATCTCAAGGTATGAACAATTGAAAGATTCATTAAAACTCAAAGTTGTTTTGAAACTGACACAAAAATAACAAAAGTTGGATGACATAAGTGAGGAGGGTAACATGTTATAGACTCGTGACCAGTTATTCTTGTAACGATATGTTCTTCGACTATGTAGTTACTGCTTCAGAATAACCGTTGTTGTTACTTTAAGTGTTTTGCCTTTAATTTCGGCTGACCTGTCCCTCTTTGGGACTCATGTGTGTGAGTTGGCTACACATATCTATTATGAGTTTGGCTAAACTAAATCTTCTTGATGTCGTCCCAAACTCATCTTCCCGAGGCAAGAGAGTTAACTGACCATAAAAGTCCATTTTTCACCCTTGCCGAATTTGGCAGGAATTCCTGGGCTCGATCGTAGCGCCACCAGTGGTTATAACGAGTTACGTCCCTTCTGAGCCTACCCTATGGACCAATCAGATTCCATCCAGTTCTTGCATTTGTTTCAAACAAAATGGCGGCGCCCGGTCAAGGCGCCCGGTCAAGACGACCTGATTGATAATCAAGATCTATATTGTGATAAAACGGATCTTTACATCGCGAAGTACATCAAATCATGCGAGCACCTTGATTATAAACATGAAAAGGTTTGGAAAATATATGGCGGTGCACATGCTTTGCAAATCCTGCAATCGACCGAAATCTGCACGACAGTTTACGAACCGGATTTCGATTTCGTTGCGCGATTTTGATAGGACTATGCATAGACTCCTTAGTCTAGCCAAAATGTAACTCAATAATACCAGCCTAGTTCGGCAAGAGTGGAAACTGGACTTTAAAAGTCAGTTAACTCTTTTGCCTCGGGGAGATGTCCAAAACTATGCTCATATGTGGCAGCTAAAATATAAGGTAAGCAAGAGTAGTGTTATTCTGTACTTTGGATGCTCAAACAATAAGGTTCAAACCACTAATGTATCAATTGGTGATATGCATGTTCCACAAAGGAAATCTATTAAATATGCAGGTGTATATCTTAGTACAGATAAATCATCACTTGAACGTACAAAATCTGCATGTGAAAAGTTACGTGTACTCACCAACACTAACCATAATAATGGGTTGTATTTTGTTCGTCTGAATCGTATATCTGCAGCACGTGTCTGTGAAAGCGTAATCTGATCATGTGGCCTCAATGGATGCAGCGTATGGGGTAAACTTCCTCTTAAAGAGTATAAAATGTTTGAAGTTGTACAACGTCAATTTTGTAAAAAAAGGTTCAGGGACTACACAGGCGTACTCCCAGTATTGTTGTATTGGATGCTATCGGTATTATGCCACTACAGTATTACATAGATAAAAGAGCACAATACTTCTTAGGAAAGCTATGTAATGCAAAGAATAACTGTGTTTTTAAAGTAATGTTTCTAGTTCGCCGGGGTCAATTTATGTGTACAGATAGTTTTACATGCAATGAATGGAGTAGAAAATCTCCGATATATAATATGCTACAACATGTACAGAAGTATAACCTAAATGATACACTTGTTAACTATGTCATTACTTGTCAATTTATTAATAAGAAGTGCCGGCCCCAGGCCATTAATGATGCTATTAAATCTCATTGACATGATGTATTTTATGTCCATCTTAAATCAATACTAAATCTGTCAAGATATGTTAGTATAAGATCAAATAATGATCACTGTCTCTGGAAACTAGCCGTGGTGAAGTATGACCATTTAAGTAATATACCAAGACTTCTAAGGATCAGCTGAAATTGTCTCTAGAGAATGTTGTTGTAAAACTGTTGCAAAATGATATTGTAAAGCACGTGTTCATGAAATCAATATCAATATGAATGACCGAAATGCTTGTGACTATGCTTGTCGTAAGAGGCGTCTAACGGGATCGGGTGATCGCTGACTTGGTTGATGCATGTCATCGAACCCAATTGCGTAGATCGATGTTCATGATGTCAGTCACTGGTACTGGATTGTTTGGTCCAGACTCGATTATTTTACAGACCTCGTCATCAGTGTTACCGAGCGAGTGAGTCACGCTGATCCCACGCTCCACGTGCTGATGTAAGGACCGAAAACATTGACCACGCCAGGAGTTGATACGTGTGACATGGCTGCTGTTATCTGTAGTCATAAACATCTTCATCTTTACCGAACCACCTCTCATGGGAACTTTGACCCATGAATTGGATTTATATTGTTGTGTACCCTTGATGTAGACCTCATGATATGTAGTGTTATGTGAGTGAGTGAGTGAGTGAGTAGTGAGTAACTTATTCCTGTTAAATAACGGCGTGTCAGCTAAATGTGGGAGGAAAGCCCCAAGTGATGCAGATTTCAGACGTTTACCATTTCGGTGAAACCCACGAGCACGGGTATGGTGCTGACAAACCTAGAAACATAATCGGGGCGAACCGGGATTCGAACCCACAATCATAGGTTTCTGGCTTGCCCAAGGGACGCAACTCTGCACAGCGAATCGCGTCGCCTTAGGCCCCCTAGTGTTATGTATAGTCACACTAGAATGATGATTGAGTGAGTGAGTGAGTATGGATTTACGCCGCTCTTAGCATTATTCAAGCAATATCACGGCGGGGAAAACCAAAAAGGGCCTCAAACATTGTAACCATGTAGGGAATCGAACCCGGGTCTTCGGCGTGACGAGCAAACGCTTTGACCATTAGGCTAGCCGACCGCCCCCTATAATGATGAGATGATAATCGTTTGTTGCTGTCTTTTGTTTGTTTGGTTTTCTTTTCTCATGCCGAGGTCTATTTAAGTTATACCATCTTACACCCACGAGTGTTTTGTTTTTACCTACTTCCCTCTTAAATGGTTTATAGACAAATAATGATTAGTTTATGAACTAATTCCTACTGGGTTATCCCCCTTTAAAACATGTATTTGACACATATTTTTTGTTATAGTTTTGTTAATGTTTGTGTTTTGTTTTGTGGATACAAAGCAAGTATAGACTTGTTCTACAAACATTTAGCGCTGGTTGATCAGGTTCTACGCCGCAGAGGGATAATCAGGCCCAAACAGATAATCATACTCGACAGAATAATCAGAGTAATATTGTCAGTACCTTTGCAACCTCGTCCCAAGTCCTATATCAGATAATTTCTATGACATATTCTTTCATCGGAGTTGATATTGAACAATATCTTCAAAGGATTGGACCATTTTATCTGAAGGTCCTCAGTAATTCTAAATGTGAATAGATGGCAATAATTATATTCCTTCTTTGTTAAGCTGTTCATTTGGCTTCAGAGGTATGAAGTTGCCCTACTGTTATTATTATGCTGTGGAGATATTCGGCGGGTTCCCATTTTATGGGACGCTTTTGTTGTGGTATGGAACCTCCTGGGGTATGATAATCCCTTAAACAATGGAGCATTAAGCCATAGTCTGTTTCGTAGTTTGTTCTGTTCTGTGCGTTGAGGTCTCCGTCATGCATAAAAAGGTATTGGGGGGTTATACACTTTGAAATTATTTCCAAGTCATGGGCTGTAAGGTTTTGTGTGCGACAGATGGTAATAATGTTTACTTTAGTTTTATAGATGGTTGCTTTAATTGCCAGGACTTCGGATTTGGAGTGGGTATAGAAATTGTTTTTCTTTCTATTGATTTCCACTTGTTTCCGCCATTGTGAGCGTGTCTGCCGCCTAGAGCTTGATGCATACAAATAAATGTATGTATGAATGAGCATACGTAGTTAACGTCTCCGGTGTGTGTGTGTGTTTGTGTGTGTGTGTGTGTGTGTGTGTGTGTGTGTGTGTGTGTGTGTGTGTGTGTGTGTGTGTGTATTCCTTCCTGCTGAGAAATACCTTTTCATATTAATATCTTCTATAACACCTTCACCTTCATAAACTTCATCTTCGTCTTTATGTCTTTTCTTGGGGTTTAGCGGTGTTGTTTTAAGTATTGATCGTCAATCAGAGGTGATAACTCATGATGAAAGCACCCTGTCTAATTACTTGGCCTGTTCCAATGTGGTCCAGTAATCGCAGATATTAGGTGATCTGGGCTCTCTAAATAATCAAAATTGTGCAAAGAGAACAACAACTTTCGAAATATATTTTCCCATCATTAATCCTGAAGGCTAAATCTAAAGCGTGAGAAATGGACGTAGTTAATCTCTCCGAAAACCTGTACATCAATATTTACACATTACATCAATATAAATCTGCCAAAGCTCAAGTTCGATAGCGGAGAATCCACACATTCTTGACAAGGAGAATTTCTATGGATTACAATTCTTGTAGCTACATGGTAATTACCGTCTATGTTATAGTGACATTAATGGGGAATAAACAATCGTTTGCAAATTGCAGCTTGAGAGATATAAGAATTACGCACAATGCTGAGCACACATCGTGACATTTGTTCAGTCCTCGCTTTAATGTCAAGTACAAGTACTCACAAAACACAATTAAAACACATCGATCCCATATGGGTTCAATTCAAGAGACAGTCATATAAAAAATAAACCATTACTAACATGCACTGTCTATCTAATCCATATGAAATATGGCATATCGCAATTATTGAAAACAACTTACTTCCTGCTGATGGAAAATTGATTTGAATGAACCTAATGTGAAACATGTGAACAGCCTCTTGAACACCTTTCTTTCAGTTGGACTTTGTTTTGTCGCAACAGTTCCTTTTGGACCGTGACATTGTTTTCATTGTCTTATTTTTGGTTATATACATTTAGTTCTTTTCGGACTCTGTAGAAACTTCTCATATAGAAACATGCCTTCTACCTAGATAATGAGAATGACAAGATCTGTTTCAACTGTATATATCATATACTCAACAACAAAAGTTCCTGTGACACCAATATTTGAGTGTATTTTTCAAACAAGTACAGTTTGGTTTGCAAAATCATAGTATGCGTATGGAATCTATTCACAAAAACGCAACTGCTACGTATACAGAAAAGCATGCATTCCATGCAAAAGCTGACTTTTATGCAAGCCCCATGCATTTCACTACACAAGAATGGGTATAAAAACATGTACGTTAACGGGATTCCATATGCATTGTTTAGCATCGTGCTGACAACAGCTAACAACTCAGAAAACAACAAAATTACGCAATCATTCAACATTACGAGATGCCACGCTACCGCGACGAGATCATCGGCTCTGTTGTTCTGCCGGTTTTGTGTCGTCATGGCCCAGGCATTACCTTTCAACATGACAACGCCCGGCCTCATATTGCTCGACTTGTTCAGGATTCCCCTCAACAACAAAAAGTGAATGTCATCCCCTGGCCCGCTCGCTCCCCTTATCTCTCACCAATCGAGCACATGTGGGATGAGATGGATCGGCGCCTTCAACGTCAACCACGTGTTCCACACGGTAGGTAGGTAGGTAGGTGGGTGGGTGGGTAGGTAGGTAGGTAGGTGGGTGGGTAGGTAGGTAGGTAGGTAGGTAGGAAGTTGTGTACCTAAGTCTACCACTATGGCACCACTACCGTGTCACTATACCGCCACTTTTGCCTCGTTATTGCGCTACAGTCGCACTACTTTTGTGCAACTATCTCGTAACTTTCGCGCCGCCATTGCGCTATTAATGCGATACTTCGAGCCACTTTCGCGGTATTATGGCGCCATTCTCTCCAGCGCGTACTTTCCATCACGTATGTCCCGCTGTGTGCCATATATTCCATACTCTCCATCACGTATGTCCCGCTCTGTATCTTGAACAATGACGGCATGTTGCCAGGCCTTAGGAATAGTCCTAGAACTCCAACAATCATTTAATAGATACTTTAAAAGAGCAGAATCAGGCATATGCTTACACATCTCATTACATGGCACCTTTCAGTGAGACTTGAGACTTCGGTGTTTAATTCAGAGCTACAGCCCAACATAGCAGCAAAAATGTCAGGTAAAATATGGTTTCGAAAGTCCTCTGGAAATTATTAGAGCAGCTAGAAGTTTACTTTTGTTCAGATAGATTAGCCTTCTGAAAATTGGTCACAACAGGTATAGGAAAACGGATATGAGTACAATCAAATACTTTTTATTTCAGACCAAATAGAAGATAGTGGAGAAAATCTATACAATATCACACTTTAAACTGTTTCTTTGATGCTCACTGGCTGAATGGGTGGTCACGTGATCTGATATTAGGTGTTCACACAACTGTGAACGGGCAGAAAAGTTCACACAATGTGAATTTTTGTGTGTGAAATACTAGTAGATCGTGTAAACTTTTTCCGGAAATTCACAGAAATGAAGCTAGCATCAGGTCATACAGTAGATCTTTCCCAGGTGACAAGAAACACCAACAAAACAAAGTATTACAGCACACACGACAAATCCCAAACTCCAAATATATCACGCCCAGACGTTGAAAATTAACACAAAACACACAAGTTTCAGGGCATTCCGTTCCATCCCCACCAGTCCATTCCACATCAGTAAACTACAAAGCATGAAATTATAAGAATTAAACGTCAGTTTGAACGGGTTCATTAAAGTGTGAACGATTTAAAAGCGCTGGTTAAACTTTCATGAGGTTCACACAGCTTAACCAGTGCTGACGTTCAGTTCTTAATTGTACTTGAAATATAGTTGCGCCAGATAGAGCATTTAGTCGCAACGAACAACACGTTGAAACACATCAAGGTCACAGGGAAGTGAAGTATCACACACCCTATTGTAGGCTTGTTTCCTTGCTTTGCTTGCCCTTTCATATTCATCATTACACCAAACTTTGGGGATGAAAGTGGAACGCTTACTTGACGATTTTCCAATGGTTGCTTGGGATATTTCAATAATGTGCTATGTTATCATTTGAAACATCAACATCTTCGTTTATTAGTTTAGATGTAATATGTTTCTCACAAAGAGAAGAGACATCGGAACCAGTTTGTAGTTTAAATTTCCATCGGGGAATGAGTACATTCGAAGATCTAAGCGGACTTGAATTTCGGTGAATACTTGGAAGTGATCACTACCTGGAGAATCTTCTTGGAATACATCCCAGTTACATTAAGGAGCTAATGTGGAGAATATAATCGAAAGGTCTAAGGCCCCAAAACATCCGTCTCCAAAATCCATTAGGGTCATTTTACCATCATATACAATCACCAAGTGATCCATCTGAATCGTTTGCAACAACTGTTCTACCGTAACCTGTTTATTACTTCCTGACGAAACACTGTGACTTAAAATAGCCCCTCATGAAGGAGGCATCATTACCATCCTCTATTAATTTTATCGTTTACATTTGGTTTTCCAAAAATGGCTGTAAACATTAATCACTGTGATAGATTTAGCTTCGTCAAAGAAATCTTACCATCACTGGCTTCAAAAACTGTTTTGTAACTTGTACTCTTTAAAGGACAAATTTTATTTTACAAAAAAGTGCACAGCCTCCTCTATGGCGAATCGTGATATTTTGATTGCTCATTATTCAATCCTGTCGTAAACTGGTGTTGCCCTTGATATTAAAGTGTCTCTCTGGCCTCTGGCCAAATAACGTCGTGAAGCTTAGAATGATTTGAGATTGTGTAAGATTATCGCCATGAGCTAGCAGGCTTTGAACATTCCAGCGCAAAAAAAAGTTAGGAATACAAGAGTTTTATCCATTATTACTTGTCAACATGTAAACTGTACAAATATCTTTGGAGACATCAAGCAGGAGATGGGTTTCAGCAGATGAGACGATTCAATCTCTTTTGTCCTCCTTGCTGGTTGGATTGAAGCAGCCAGCAATGAATTCGAACAAAAAGGTCCTAGGTCTACCTAATCCAATATATGACCCATGCACTTGACAAGTACAAGAACAAAAAGGAACAGCAGGTGGAACAGGGGAGCACGTGCATTACGTATCTCTACTGAAGCCCTACTGGGTGTAGGAGAAACAACACTACTGCCTGCGAAGACAGACGCGTAAGAGGTATAAGGAGTGACTTAACAATGCGAGTGGCCTCCACATAGAGACTTTTTATCAACTCGGACTCGCTGAATTCGGTACGCAGCACTGTGATTTCCTCCACAATTTCGACCCTTGGACACACCATCAGCATTCAACATTATGGTCCCCACTACAATTTGTACACACTGGACATTTACTTGTTGCCAAACTGTTGACAATTATAACACCTAATTGCTGGTAGTACCCAGAAGTGTTTGAAAAAATGTAGTGCTCAGGAAGACGAGGAGTGACAAACGTCTACAAAACAGATGTAGTGATTTCTTATTTTTATCCCTCTTCGTATGATTGCAGTGTATCACTGAATTACCATTTCCAAGTTTTTGCATGAAATCGACCTTAATGGGTTTTTTTTCAGGATATCTCGTGCCAACGAAATTGGACTTAAGTTCCATAAGTTTCGTTTCCTCGGCCATCACTGACAGAAAATGATTTTGAAACTAGTTTCATGCACCTGGCACCTGGCAGCAGTTATACCTCTTGCGACTGCCTGAACTGCTTCCGTTGTTTTGTCTGTTAATAAAAGAGCACACCTAATTTATGTTGTACAGCTCCAAATGTCCGTATGCTCTCTTGCTGCATTGACACAAAATCACAATTCATTCCTATTTCAGTTGTGAAGCATTGTTGCAATGTGGATCTCTGAAATGACTTACAAAGGCTTTTACCAACTGGTTCCACCACCGACGATAATAAATATGAGGATTGTCAAAGTAACTTAGTCACACAACACAACACTGAGGATTATCAAAGTAGCTTAGTCACACGTTGGTAACTCAGATGGAGACAAAAGAGCCTTCACCTCGCCATTTCCCCCTTCAGGTATCAAATCAATGGCTTTGCAACCATCTGAATCCTTTATATCTTTGTCAGCTCCTTTGTCAAGTAGTCGCTTAACAAACTTACTGGCATCATGATATGCTGCAATATGCAGGGGGGTCTTCCCTTCTGAATCTCTATGATTGATATTGGAAGTCCTGTCAATCAAAGTCATCATGTGGTCCTCGAAGAAGTGCCACAATCCTGAATCTAATGCAAGATGCAGAGGTGTTCTTCTATCACGACTGTTGTATAAGTCTGGATCTACGTTGGCCTTGAATAGGAACTTCACTACCTCGTCGTGAATGGAATTAGAATATCTCAGGAATACTGCATGTAGATAAGTGTTGCCATCATTGTCCCTGTCCCTTAAACTAAGACCCCTTTCTACAAGGAACTCCACCACTTCCAAACCTGTTGTCTGTACTGCTGGATAGAGTACCGTTCTGCCATCATGGTCCCTTGTATCAACAGGGACTTTCACAGTGTCTACCAGAAACTGTACCTTTTCCATTGCTTCACTGACCGAGAAGCAAGCGTAGTGAAGCAGCGACCACCCATCAACATCAACTGTAGGCTTAGCATGCATTTTATGCAGATATTTCACCATATCCACTTCCCCATATTCCGCTGCAACGTGAAATGCTGTGACACCACCCTCATCTGGCTGATCAACATTGCATCCTTTGCTGCATAAAAATTTAAGAATATTTAAGTTGTTGAAAAGGGCCGCTGTGTGTAGAGCTGATTTACCTTCTTCGTCTGTTGCATTTATGTCACATTTAGCAGCAACCAGCTTCTGAACTATGTCAAGACGGTTAGCACGCAATAAAACTGGTTGCGCATCTGATGCACTTTTGTTAACAAGAGCTCCGAATTCAAGAAGTACTGTTACGCATGGTAAGCTGTCCCAACCCACAGCTGAAAGAAGAGGTGTGCATCCCTGACCATCCTCCATGTTGACATCAGCACCTTTCTGTATCAGCATTTTCACAGTGTCCACGTTGCCCTGTTGTGATGCTTTAGTCAACGGGGTAAATACTCCAAATATCCTATTCAGTGTTTGACTGTGCGATGGAATGTCGCCAATGTTCGCACAAAGTTTATCAATAAAATTCAACAACAGCTGAATCTTCAGGCAGCTGTCTGTGGTTGATGCTGCAGACAAGCATATGCAGTCAGCAATATTGTCATAGATGCTCTCCGTAATGGTCATATGTTCCAAGAAGATGCGTACACACTCACCACCACCATTTTCACACGCTATCTGCAGACATTCCTTCATGTTATGGTTATCAACCTTATGGAATGTGCATTTGTCTATAACTATCTTCAGAGCTACTGGATACACATATCCTGCACATTTATGCACCAACTGAGCTACTTCCTCCATGTCTGGAAAGCGATTAAACAACAAGTGGAGTATTTCCTCAAGGCTCTGGCGTCTCTTCTCAATCCATTCCAAGTTGTGATACTCTGTGTTGTTTGTCAATTCTTTGAGCAAAGCAGAAAGACATCTGTAACAAAGGTCTTGGCTTCCATCCCCAGCCGTGTCTATGATTCTCTTGACCAAGTCCACATTGCCATTGAGAGATGCCAAGAGAACCATATCAAGTCTATCTTGGAAGCCCTCCCATCCTGTTGATATCAAATCCAGCAATCTCATCGATGTAGGTCCATCAATGCTTTGAGATGCTGAAAGTGCTCTAACGCATGGCTCATCCAGAACAGCCCCTCTGTCAAGTAGCATGTTAATTATGTCATTGTGGCTTTGGTAGACAGCACAAATAATAAATTCCTTCAAAACCTTTTCTGGGATATTTGCAGTTTTCAACAGAATGTACTTGGCCAAGGTGCTTTGCTTCATCGCCATATGAGAAAGGAGAAATCTATAAGTAAATAAGACATGAGGTTCAAGCATATTAGTTATGTCTGGGTAGTATGTGATACTTGAGGAAGTTGTTTTTCTTTTAACTATAGCTTCGCAAACATCTTGTTCCAATTTTGTCTCCAGATATGGTAGAAATTCTTTGTCGTGTAATGAAGGGTGATTGAGGATCTCACTACCATCTTCCGACAGAAGGATGTTTGTAATTCTGTCAGCAAGGATCTCGTAGTGTTCTTCTGACAAGCGAGTCACAACACCATCTTCTTCAGTCTCAGCACTTTGGGTCCTCACCAGCTCAACGAGCATCTGTGCAGGACAAATTTTGATGCACATTTCTGGGTCCTCATCAGCCAGGTCAAGAAAAACCGCATCATATATCGACTGGTGCTGGAATTCATAACCATTCTTTGTGTTAAGGAGATAGACGCCAGATAGAGTAACAGCTTTACTTGCTATTTGGCCATACCCCGGAGGAGCGGGAATATCACAGAATGTAGACAACTCTGCTACAAGGTCACTGAAGTTTCTGTCTTTCCTCGATTTCAAGAGTTTGTGCTCTAGAAACCCTTTTTGACTCATCACCAGTAATAACACAAAGTATCTCAATGGCTCACATTCCTTCAAACAGTCAAGACTTTCTTTCAGACAGGTTTGAGGGTTACGGAAGAAGCTGACTGCCTTTGATGCAGGCAGTTTGTCAGATGCAAAGAATGTACAGCATTGGGGAAAACCAAGAGATGTTTTCATTTCTGCAATTTCTGTCATCTCCTTTTCAGATAGCCTGATCTTCCTCCCAAAGTATTTCTCAAGGAGTTTCTGTTTCTCTGAAACCCTGAGCGAGAACTCGCCATCATCTAGAGTGACGCATTTGATCCGTTTGAATAGTTCGTGAGTCTTCATCTTCTTCTCACACTGGGCACTGATCTCTGGCCTCGAGGTTAAGACAAGGAAGATGTTGCCACTCTCTACTACGGCATTCATGATTTTCAGCACCTTACTCCAATCATCTACCTGGGATTGAAACAGGTTGGAGGAACCAAATATATCGTCAATTAGCACAACATATTTCCCTTTGGACTTACCCACTGGAATGTCTTTCCACTGTTGGGGAAAAGATAATAGCAAAGGTTTTCTTTCTGTCTCTTTTCCAACCTGTGACAAAAGACTGAGGGCAACCCTAGACTTCCCTGTACCGCTTCTTCCTTTGAGGAATACACATCCAGTGTTTTTCAAATGCCTCAAAGCTGACCTTTCTGCATAGGTTGATATGTGTTTGTCAGAATCTTCACGTTTTATCATCATTTCTGTAGAATCTGAAAAAAATAAAATCAAAGCAGATATTCAACAGCAATGAAAATACAACCAAGGAAGTATTAACACTTGTTCAGGATATATTGTGTCTGAATAGGGGTAAGGAGCGATAAGATGGCATTTGTGTTTCAGTTACCTTCAGTTAAATGTAGTAATATACTGAACAACAAAGGTTCCTGTGACATTGAATAAGATTTAATGCAAAGTTATGTTTTTTTATCAAATCTTAAACAATTTCGGTTTGCAACAGATAAAAGACTCATGTAAGTGTTAAAAAGGTTTAAGTTGCCATACTGACTTCAGAAAATGCGTGATTTCATAAAAAAACCATAAAGATGCCAAAATGTAATTTACAAATCAATAGCGTGTGTGTCCACCTCTAGTTGTGATGCAAGCAACGCATCGTCGTCTCATGGAATGGACCAGGCGTCGCACAAAGTCCTGTGGGATATCTGTCCATATCTGCTGGAGCATGTTTCGAAGTTCCTGGAGTGTCTGTGGAACACATGGTTGACGTTGAAGGCGCCGATCCATATCATCCCACATGTGCTCGATTGGTGAGATATCAGGGGAGTGAGCGGGCCAGGGGATGACATTCACGTTGTTTTGTTGAATAGGGTCCCGAACAAGTCGAGCAATATGAGGCCGGGCGTTGTCATGTTGAAAGGTAATGCCTGGGCCATGACGACACAAAAACAGGGCCGATGATCTCGTCGCGGGAGCGCTGTCCATTGAGATTTCCCTCTACCACTATCAAACGGGTCCTCTGTCTTGCTGTAATCCCACCCGATACCATGACGCTGCCGCCCCTGAACCGATCTTCTTCAATGACACAATGATTGAAGTAACGTTCACCTCGACGTCGGTACACTCGAATCCGTCCATCACTGTAGCTGAGGTAAAAACGAGACTCGTCAGTGAATAGAACTTGTCCCCACTGCATGGCCGTCCAGCGTAGACGTTGTCTGCACCACTGTGGACGTGCTTGACGGTGGTTTCCTGTCAAAATGGGACGTCTGGCGGGTCTTCTGGCGACAATCCCTGCACATCTGAGGCGAGTACGGTTTTTGAAGATATTCGTCGAAGGCCAGGGATGCTACTTGCAGTCACTGTTGCTGGCTGTAATCGATTTCGTAGGTGTGTTGTTCAAATCCAGTTGTCTTGTCGATTATTGGTTACGCGTGGCCTGCCACACCGAGGATGGTCTCTGACTGCATTCGTCTGTTGCCAACGTTGCCATAAACACCAAATGGTGTTTCTGTGGACGTTAAATTGTCTTGCAACATCAAATTGACTCGATCCTGCTTCAAGCATAGAAATAGCTCGCAGACGCTCATTTTCTGACAGGCGTGGCATTTCGTAATGTTGAATAATTGCGTAATTTTGTTGTTTTTCTGAGTGGTTGTTGTCAGCACGATGCTAAACAATGCATATGGAATCCCGTTAATGCACATGTTTTTATACCCATTCTTGGGTAGTGAACTGCATGGGTCTTGCAAAAAAAGTCAACTTGTGCATGGAATGCATGCTTTTCTGTAGCTGTTGCGTTTTTGTGTCTTGATTCCATACATGTACTACAATATTGAAAACCAAACTTTACTTGTTTGAAAAATACACTCAAATATTGGTGTCACAGGAACTTTTGTTGTTGAGTATACATGGCTGAACCTTATAAAGACAAGAATCAACTTTGCATGGGTTCAAATTCATGAAAGTCATCTGTGTCTATTATGATCTTTGGAGTGCATTTTGAAATTTTGTATAGCAGTTACATTTCGCTTTCGGTCTAATGACCTGATTTCGGGTCTATGAAAATACATCCACTCTGCACCAGGACATTAAAACTGAAAGACCTATGATTCCTCAGCAAGAAATTGCTTTTCACTTCTTGACCTATCTTCCGGGTATGGGTCACCTCGTTGTTGCAGCATTTCAAACCCGTTAGGCCTATGACTCATTCATCAATAAATGTTAGTCTCACTACCACTGCACACAAACTACTCATATCAACATCTTGATAACTCCAATCGGGATCTTGATTTTAGGAAGTAGAAGCTCTTAAGATGCCATTACTACAAATCTACAAAGTTTGGTGGAAAAGTAACTGCCAAGAAGTCTTTTCAAAATAGTGTAAACGGTGACCGAGTGCCACCGAGATTTGGTAGGGTTTGTCAGAAGAGGAAACCCTTTAACAACAACGCCCAATATTACAGCGGTGCCTTCTGATCCTCATATGTCAATAATAGATTGTGAAGCGGTCGATGTGAAGGTGAAATACCGATGCAACTTTTTAAGCATTCAGATGTCATTTCGTAACGTATACTTACCTATGATGTTCTGCAATGGATAGTTTGGTGTTTCTGGAATGAATAATTTAATCTGTTGTACTACGAGTTTTTCATTTCAAATATACGAGCCGTTTGTGAAACGTTTTTTGACGTTTACTGTGAGCCTTATTCAGTGTTTGGTAAAATCTTGATGGAAGTTTGTTTGGTCAGTTTTGACAGTCTATCATGCCTAACTGTATATGTGGAGGATATGTGGATACTATCGACAAAGATCGGTAGGAGCATGATTGATTTCTGAATTTACCATAGTTTGTTTCCTGCAATGTGACAGTCGAGTCCTTGATGTTGTATAGGTTCGGCCCGTCAGACAAAACCACCGGGGCCTCCACTTGTGTGTTGTTAGCTGGAAAGTAAGTATATCATAAGCATGTTGTTACACTATATCATTGCCGTTAGCATATCGCTAGTATGTTCCAATCATATTGTTAGCATCTCCTCTGCATGTTAACACCATATGTCATAACACATACCATTAGCTTGCCGTTAGTATACCTTTAGCATGTCGTTAGCATATTGTTAACATGTCAGTAGCACGTTCCTGGCATAGCATGTTGTCAGTATGTTGGTGGTATATGGTTAGCATGTTGACATGTCAGTGGCATGTTGATAGCTTGTCAATAGCATGTTGTTAACTTGTCAATAGCATGTTGTTAACTTGTCAATAGCATGTCGTTAACTTGTCAGTGGCATGTCGTTAACTTGTCAGTAGCATGTTGTTAACTTGTCAATAGCATGTTGTTAACTTGTCAGTAGCATGTCGTTAACTTGTCAGTAGCATGTTGTTAACTTGTCAGTAGAGTGTTGTTAGCTTGTCTTTCGCATGTCGTTAACTTGTCAGTAGCATGTCGTTAACTTGTCAGTAGCATGTCGTTAACGTGTCAGTAGCATGTCGTTAGCTTGTGAGAAGCATGTTGTTAACTTGTCAGTAGCATGTCGTTGACTTGTCAGTGGTATGTCGTTAGCTTGTGAGAAGCATGTTGATAGCTTGTCAGTAGCATGTCGTTAACTTGTCAGTAGCATGTCGTTAACTTGTCAGTAGCATGTTGTTAACTTGTCAGTGGCATGTTGTTGGCTTGTCAATAGCATGTTGTTAACTTGTCAATAGCATGTTGTTAACTTGTCAGTAGGATGTTGTTAACTTGTCAGTGGTATGTTGTTAGCTTGTCAGTGGTATGTCGTTAGCCTGTCAGTACCATGTTGTTAACTTGTCAGTAGCATGTCGTTAACTTGTCAATAGCATGTTGTTAGCTTGTCAGTAGCATGTTGTTAACTTGTCAATACCATGTTGTTGACATGTCAGTGGCATGTTGATAGCTTGTCAATAGCATGTTGTTAGCTTGTCAATAGCATGTTGTTAACTTGTCAATAACATGTTGTTAGCTTGTGAGTAGCATGTTGTTAGCTTGTCAGTAGCATGTTGTTAGCTTGTCAGTAGCATGTCGTTAGCTCGTCAGTAGCATGTTGTTAGCTTGTCAGTGGTATGTTGTTAGCTTGTCATTTGCATGATGCTAGTATGTTATAATCATATTGTAAGAAGGTCAATAGAAAGTCGCTGGCATATCGTTTGCATGTTGTAACTCTGTCGTTGGTGTGTTACAGTATAAGAATGTCGTTGGTTGCACGCTCTTGATATTCCTTCAGCATGTCGTAAGCTTATTGTTAGTATGTCAGTAGAGGTGTGGTGAGGTGAAATGGGGTTTGGCGTTTAAGATTATTGCAGTTATATTGGACGTCAATAGTGTGTGTGTGTGTGTGTGTGTGTGTGTGTGTGTGTGTGTGTGTGTGTGTGTGTGTGTGTTATTGTACTAGGCCAGACTAAGGACGGTTTTATCGTGGTAGCTGACTGAGATACCTTGTCGCAGTTACATCGCGGAGACCCTTCTGTGACACAATGCACTGAACAGAGCCAACCCGTGTCTTATCCCTTAATGTCCTAGAGTCAGACAGGGCAACAACAGGTATCATCTTTTTTGGGGCATCACTAGGCTGTGGGATCGAACCACCAACCTTCCGCCCTCTGGGCAGACGCTCTTTTGATGTCTTGATATCGATTTAACTGAATTTGTATTTGCATGTCAACGTGACCGGAAGTTCAAAGTCAGTAAATCTATATTTCTGAATGTTCATTACGTCCACATGTCAATAGGGCTAGATATCTATGCATGTATAGATGGCAGTTTGTCCACATGCTAGCATGTCTCAACGCCAGTGCGTCTAAATATTGGTATGTATAAATTTAAGTATGACGGAAGGTCAGTATGTCCTTGTATGAACATACCTTAACGCTTATCGGATCGCCCACACACATTCCAAAATGGACAAATACAAAAGGACAAATGCACATTTCAAGAATAGCTTTACGCTGACCTGAATCCACCCTCATCCTCTTGATAACTCCACATCCCGATGTACTCTCAACGACCTCCATGGCCTGTCTGCCCTGTCAACAGTTCACCTGCGTCAGGCTACCTGCTACAGGAGGTAAGGGGCACAGTTTTAACAAAACATGCGGGGCATCTATTGTTTGTTTTCCCAGGTGCAATAGCAATAGCATGATTCCGGGCCCGGCTAAATTGAGGATCGGGTGGTAACGATGAGTGGCTTGGTTGATTGTTTGTCATCGTAACCTGACTGCATGCAGGTGGACCGATGTGGATCGATGTCCATGCTTAGTGGAGTCATATCCCTGGAATCCGTGACCACTTTGTTTCTACCTGTTTTATGATGGATTTGTTTAAGTGACATGTTTGACCCCCTGGAAAGTGACGGCTAACTCTACCAGAACACAAAATTCAAAATGGCCGTCGACGCCATTTTGAATAGCATGAAATAGTATATCTCTGGAAGAATATCAGCCACAGACACATATAAGGTGTCCAATTCCGCTAATTTGAACATGATAAATCCATTGGGATCGTTAGTTTTTACATTAGAAGCAATTCTGACATTGAATTCCAAGATGGCCGCCGGCTGCCATCTTGAAAAACAGAACATATCATATCTCGAATACTAGATGGGCTACATGAACAAATGAGGTGTCTTATCTAACTAATTTTAACATGATAAAACTATTGGAATGGTTAATTTTATCCTTGGGATCATATTTATCTCAATATTCAAAATGGTCACCAACAATGTAAGGATATAAGGTATACAAAAGAAACGCATATGCGATAATTTTGTAGGGTTATATCTTGGAAACTATATGGATTTATCATGATCAAATTAGTGGAATTAGACACCTCATATGTGCTATCAACCACACGTTTGTCTTGCCCATATCCATATATTTTCAGGACGCCAGAACAAGGCTAGTTGATATGTGCTATTTAAAACAAAAGTGGCCCAGTCGTCTAAGGCGCCGCAATTTGCTGTTCAGAGCGGCGTCCCATGGGCACACCAGAAAGCTATGATCGTGGGTTCGAATACTGCTTCGCCCTGATTATATTTCTTGATTAATCAGCACCATACCCGTTTTCCATGCTGGCAAACAGTGATATGTCCGGGACACTGTTCAGCCGCCCCCGTGGTCTAGCGGTAGAGAGTCCGCCCGGAGAGCGGAAGATACGGGGTTCGATCCCCGGCCACGTCAAAAGAAGTTAAAAGATAGTACTTGTTGTTACCCTGCCTGGCGCTTGACATTAAGGGGCTAAAACAAGGACTGGTCGGCTCGGAGTCAGTATACTGTGTCTGAGGGAGGTATTCATGTTGCGGCATAGTATCTCCGGCTAGCACTATAAATCGACATCAGTCCGGACTGATACAAGCAGCCAAACACACACACACGTGCATGCACGTCGCTTTAAAAGTACAATAAGCTTGGACGCAACGTTAAACCCCATATCACCTCACTCACACACCCACTCACTCACTCACACACTCACCCACACACTCACCCAATGATATATCTGTTTCGGCAGCCGATCGAGACGTTTAGAATTTATTAGTTACCAAAGGACACACACACAGAGATGTAGTACCTAGAAGTTGACAAATAACATGCCCGATTCCAATGACAGTTTTCCACATTTCTATAATTTATCTCCGACATCATACTGTTATACATCTTCCCGAGGCAAGTGAGTTTACTGACTATAGAAGTCCAGTTTCCACCCTTGCCGAACTAGGCTGGTATTATGGAGTTACATTTTGGCTGGACTGACGACACTATGCATAGTCCAATCAAATCGCGCACCGCCGAAATCGAAATCCGGTTCGTAAAGTGTCATGCAGATTTCGGTCGACTGCAAGATTTGCAAAGCATGTGCACCGCTAACTCGTTGTCAACAGATATTTTCTAAATCTTTTCCTGTTTTTAAACAAGGTGCTCACCTGATTTGATGCACTTCGCGATGTAAGACTCGTTTTATCACAATATAGATCTTGATTATCGATAAGATCGTCTTGACTGGGCGCCACCATTTTGTTTGAAGCAAATGCAAGTGATACGAGAGGTTGAATCTGATTGGTCAATAGGAGAGGCATACAAAGGACATAACTCGTAATAGCCACTGGTGGCGCTACGATCGAGCCCAGGAATTCCAGCCTAGTTCGGCAAGGGTGGAAACTGGACTCTTAAAGCCAGTTCACTCTCTTGCCTAGGGAAGATGACTGTTATACTACGTAAGGGGCAACTGACGAGATCGGGTGGTCAGGCTCGCTGACGTGGTTGATGCATGCCATCGATCCCAATCGACAAACAAACAAAGAAAAGTGTTATAGTGTAGTTTTCTTTTATCAACTATTTTTATCCTTTCTTTTGTGATCCAAGATTAGACAAGGAATGCTAAATTATGATTTCCTGGACCATTTCGTTTCTTTGACAAGACTGGAACAATTTGTATTTACGTCATATACGTGTGTGGAAAATAATCCAGTTGCAACGCGAGTCTTGATCGATCTGCGCCCAAAGCGGTGTTGTTATGCTGCAGTGTTTTTTTAACACTTTGTCTAATGCACGCAGTCGCTTTCAAAATGTCAGCCGGTGCATAGATAGCAAATAAACGAGGCAATCGAAACGTAACATTAGAAGCATATATTGCGTGACTGTAACATTGTAAGTTATATGAGCTTCTGTGCCAAGTGTGGGTTGTGGTGATTGGGAGATTTCTGACGAAGATCGTGTGAGAGGTTTATCTTCAAGTAAAGCAGATTTGGGTATATTTGAATAGATGTACAATCGATATGAATCTAATATATACTCTTTAAAAATGTAGGGGTGAACTTCAAAGTTCAAAATTTGTAAGAGATATTAGTTTCTAGTAATAGCTGTATGGCTATTATAAACGAGTTGGGAACGGTAGTAATGTGTGACAATAAATGTTATGACCACCAACGACCTTGAAGGACGATAGGTCATCTGAAAGTTCATCTGTTCTGGGCATAACAAAACTGTCCATCCTGTAGATTGGAAAAAAAATGTCTTTCACAAATGTGACATAAGTTATAAATTTGTGTACGGTATCATAAAGAGGTTGCCACTCCGTTTAACGTCATATGTTGTTATGAGGTACCAATGTTATGAGTCCCCTTTGCAGTATATGATATTAGAAATTGGGGGTTGAAGATGTGGAGGAGAGTCGTGAGGAGGAGGTTAAGGGGAGACGTTTAGGGGGTGAGGCGTGAGGAGGAGGTTAAGGGGAGACGTTTAGGGGGTGAGGCGTGAGGAGAAGATTAAGGGGAGACGTTTAGAGGGTGAGGCTTGAGGAGAAGGTTAAGGGGAGACGTTTAGGGGTTGAGGCGTGAGGAGGAGGTTAAGGGGGGACGTTTAGGGGTTGAGGCGTGAGGAGAAGGTTAAGGGGAAACGTTTAGGAGGAGAGGCGTGAGGAGGAGGTTAAGGGGAGACGTTGAGGGGGCGAGGCGTGAGGAGGAGGTAAGGGGAGACGTTTAGGGGGTGAGGCGTGAGGAGGAGGTTAAGGGAAGGCGTTTAGGGGGTGAGGCGTGAGGGGGAGGTTAAGGGGAGACGTTTAGGGGGTGAGGCGTGAGGAGGGGGTTAAGGGGAGACGTTTAGGGGGTGAGGCGTGAGAAGGAGGTTAAGGGAAGACGTTTAGGGGGTGAGGCGTGAGGGGGAGGTTAAGGGGAGACGTTTAGGGGGTGAGGCGTGAGGAGGAGGTTAAGGGGAGACGTTTAGGGGGTGAGGCGTGAGGAGGAGGTTAAGGGGAAACGTTTAGGGGTTGAGGCGTGAGGAGGAGGTTAAGGGGAGACGTTTAGGGGGTGAGGCGTGAGGAGGAGTTAAGGGTAGACGTTTAGGGGTTGAGGCGTGAGGAGGAGGTTAAGGGGAGACGTTTAGGGTTTGAGGCGTGAGGAGGAGGTTAAGGGGAGACGTTTAGGGGTTGAGGCGTGAGGAGGAGGTTAAGGGGAGACGTTTAGGGGTGAGGCGTGAGGAGGAGGAGAGGCGTAAGAAGAAGGAGGAGATACGTTAGGGGGAAGCATGAGGGGGAGTTTGAGGGGAGCCGTGAGGAGGAGAAGGCGTAGGAATTAGTTTAAGGGGAGACGTGAGGGAGTTTGTAAGGTTTGCTGAGCTAAGAAATGAGGTGTTGCGGGTTGTTACTGATTCCACTATAAACGTTAGCTTTAATTCAATAACCTCTAGCCCTCTCCACCCTGCTATACCGACAATAAGACATCGGGGCGGAAATCATAGGACACAATAAGTCATATGTATTTCATTAAAAAGTAATTTAATTTAGTGCTTGTTTGCTGCTTAACGCCGCACTTAGCAATATTCCAGCTATATGACGGCGGTCTGTGAATAATAAAGTCTGGACCAGAAAACACAGGGATTGACATCATGAGCACCGATCTACGTAAATGGGATACGATGGCATGCATCAACAAAGCCTGCGAGCCTGACCACCCAGCCCCGTCAGTCGCCTCTTACAACAAGCATTGTTTCTCAATTCTCACCAGGATCTTCACGGGTTGATATAAATTTTTATAACAAAACATTTCAGATGGACAGTTTTTGTGAGGCTGTGCTGAACAACCTGACGAAGCGGGCTGCTTTTCACTTGTTCATCAATACAAGGTATCTTTAATCAATAACCCCTAACCTTCCTGTCCCTGTTATACCGATAAATTGCCACTTGGGCAGATAAATTAGTTTATCTGGGTAATAATGTCAACAAAATGTCTTGAATAACCACGTTTCCAAATACGTTGAATCATCGTTATTTGTCAAGTCGAGGAAGTGAAGAGTATTTTAAGGTCAGTGAAACTCGTATAAACGTCTTGTTTTTATTTGTTTTTACAAAACAAACAAGTATCACAGTGCTACGTATAGTTAGTATAGTTATCATATACCTAATAAATTATATAAGGCATTTTGCAAGTGCGATAGAGCCAGGATATAGAGACAGTCATTTATCGTCCAAAACTGGCTCCCACAGGGCTCGCTTTGGTGAGATCAAGCGATATCTACATTGTAGATATCGCTGCAATGAATTAGCATAACAATGCTTTGCAGACCAAAGGGGATCTCTATATCACATGTGTGCAATAACAAGACCCGTATCCAAACCCTGGCGTGCTGATATGGCTTGTCAATGCATGGGCGATCGATATCAGCCGGCGTGGTAAGCAATTGGAGTTACGTCCCTTAGTGCGCCGTCTGCTCGGCTTGCTTTACGTCACAATGTCTTCCAAACGAAGTGAAAATGTGTAGCATTCACTTGCAAATAGAATTATGGAACAAGATGGTATATATTTGACAAATTTAAAAAGGAAACGGACACGGAGGTGTTGACAACAAAAGGAGACGCTACGTAATAGCGACAGCGACATGAAACTTTTCAAAAACTATTTGGTCTCAGTCGGCGAAAGGCGCGACCCGGCACTTTTCGGAAAAAACATGGAATTTATGGATGTTTATGATAGATTTATTTTACGATTTGGTGTTATTGTATATGATAATAAGGTCATTATATGGTAGTTTTGCCAACCCCAAACCAACTCTGGGCCCTAATATCAGTCCTCTAGCCGGTCCACGGGTAGATATGCGGTCTCTGGTTGATAAGGTTATGACATGAAAACTGTCAGAGACGGTCTGTAACGATTGGTTGAAAAAGATCACGTGACTAAGGCCTGGATGGGATCGTCGCCATGTTGTAACAAAAAAAGAACTAAGGAGACACGAAATAATAGTTGGTTGAATGGAACCAACCCTCTTCCTTATTGAATGTCAAATCGAAGCCACGCATTGATTTCCAACTTCCGTAAGTCAAAATAAGTTGGGGCAAGTGAGATGAGAATGGGTTTAGATAATTTGGCGCCATTTTGTAGTCACAAACTAAAACAAAAACTTTATGTTTTATTTGTGCTATTTTATTTTGTTTGAAACCAGCCTAGGAATTCCAGCCTAGTTCGGCAAGGGTGGAAACTGGACTTTTAAAGTCAGTTAACTCTCTTGCCTCAGGAAGATGAAATGAGACCTGAGTCAAGGTAGATTGCATGAAGCGTTCATAAAATGGCGGATAGGAAATTTATTGAATTGGAGAAAATCGAAGATGTGAGGGACTGCGTTTTTACACCACGCCAAAGACTTTCTTGAAATGAATGTTATTTATCGCCGCAGTCAGTAATGTACCTTTTTTTCACGCCTTTTCACTTTTTAAGTAATATGGATGGCTGCGTCTCTAAATTGATGGCTTAACTCTAACGAAGGTTTAATGTCGAATTTCCGAAGGGAAAATATTTTATTCTTCCTATTTCTAACTCAATCTATTTCCTTTCAAAAAACTCCTTTATTCCCATTTGAATCTGATGATCGTGATATCGCGTGGACCCACTTGCACAAAGCGATCTTAGTGCTAAGATGATCTTAACTCCCATACTTTAACATAGGCTTACAAAAGTCGTAGCGCTAAGATCGCTTTGTGCAAGTGGGCCCATGTCTTACATACACACACTCAAATATTTGGAATATTTCTGACTGTGGCGTAAAACAATATTCACCGACTCCCCCCCCTCACTCACTCAGCATTTGAGAAGTGTCACCTACGTGATATTTAATACTCTCACAGATCAAATAATTCCCGTTTATATTTACCATATTCAGATGCAGAGTGTTATATATCTATAGCGTGACATTTGTTTTAAACCTTGGAGCACGGTATGGGCGCAGTTTTAACAAAACGAGCGTGGCAACCACGTTGCTGATTATTTATCATTGCGCACTTGTACAAACAAGGGTCAAATCAAATGCAAGTCTATATTTAGGATAAAACCCGTCCGAGGATTTTTATGATATTTAAAACCCGCGTCCGCGGGAAAAGGGTTTCACTTTAGGAACAAAGAAATGCATTTGTTGCATTTGAGGTGAAAAGAGACCAAATTATATTTTAAAAACATTATTTAAACTAGAGCTTTGCTGTAAGAATTAGAATTCGAAAAGTTTTTTGAAATATATTATTTCTTCATGTTTTCGTTCACGTAAATGCGTTTTGTAAAACTAATTTCAAATGAAGTGAAATATTCCTAACAAAATATTGTTTTACCGAGAGCAATATTTAGTACTAGGTACTTTTGTGCTTTCAGTATGATATCCACAAATAGCAAAATATAAATGTGATATGTTATTATTGTTATTGTTGTTATATAATCTAGTGTTTCTATTCCCAACATGGGTGCAATGTGTACATCGTATTTCAGGTGTCCCCAGCCCTGATGGTGCTGGAATACTTCACAATCATCATCATCATCATCATCATCATCGACCAGTGAAGATCCGGGGTAGAATAAGTCTTCAGTAACCCAGGCTTGCCGTAAAAGGCGACTATGCTTGTCGAAAGAGGCGTGCATGTCACCGTATCCCAATAGCGTGGATCGATGCTCATGATGTCAGTCACTGGCTTTTCTGATCCAGACTCGATTATTTACAGACCGCCGTCATATAGCTGGAATATTGCAGAGTGCGGCGTTAAACAAAAAACAAACAAACAAACAAACAACACCATCATCATCGCCATCATTATTCCAGCGATATCACAAACACCTGTGAAGATTCAAACCTGGGTCCCGCAAACGAGTGGTTGACAGCATGAGCAGCGACCATGCCGCCGAGGTACGATGACACACAAACACAGACAGATACCTCATTACAACCAACCCGTCCTCCTTTCGCCAGCATGTTCCGCATCACGCGAAGTCAAGGACTCTGCTCCGGAATCTACTAGAAGAGTAGTTTCAGTTGAATCTGGGTCAGTTCAGGCTAGTTCAAACACATGTCTTGTTTCTCTTGACCCAACCAGCCCCATTATTGCCCCAAGATATTTTTAAGTTCATGTTAAAAGAAATATTTTTTTCGCAGCGGATTTCACGCTATGCTGTTAATATTGTGTCAGAATCACAGGGCAACCAAGCCGACCTGTCTCGTCATACTTCAAGCCCCACAGTCTGTCATTAAAGGCAATGTTTTATAATAGAATAAACGTTACTAGATTTGTGATCTAAAGAATTACCTCCCAGCCCAGTAAGTTTTGAAAAAGTTATGAGAAACAAACTTGGTTTCAAATGGCCTTGTAAGTATGGGCCTGTGGTTGCTACGCAAGTTTTGTTAAAATTGCGCCTATACCCGTCTCGTGCCCAGGTGCAGCCTTAACCGTAGAGTCGCAGGGTACGAGGAAACTGGTGACGTTTCAGGTCATGTCGACAGGGATAGAGACAGGAGTTATGGCGATGACCAAATCTACTGTATCAGGGGGTCAGCTGTCCACTGTGACGACGAGGAGTGCGGATTCAGGTCAGTTGTGGATATCTGTTCGAGGGTTTCCGCCCAGCTCGCTCGTCAGTGGGGCCTCTGGCTCTGGCACGTAGCACATCGCCGTCTCGATATCTGCACTGGCAGTATGTCACACTGACATTTATAGGGTCAGCACCGTTATAAGCTCTGGGGTTAGGGCAACGGGGTGATAGGTGCCCGGGGGTCGAGGGAAATCAGTATTGATATGTGTGGTGGGAAATTGGTGCTCAGTTATGAGGGTGTGTGTGTGTGTGTGTGTGTGTGTGTGTGTGTGTGTGTGTGTGTGTGGTGGTGGTTGGTGGGGGGGGAGGTCAGGATCAGGATGTCGGGGATGAAGGAAGATGGGTGACCGAGAGGAATATACATTATCGGGGGGGGGGGGGGGGGGGGGGGGGGTCAGGATGTCGGGGACGAGGGAAAATAGGTGATCGGGAGTATATATTATCAGGGGTAGGGGAGGCAGGTTGTCGGGGATGATGGAAGATAGGTGTTTTGGGGGGTGGAAATACTCTTCAAAAAAAGAAACGCAATACAGATATTTTTGTCCATAAAAGCAAAATTAGCGGACCAAAAGGTGCAAAACGAAGAGGTGTTATAGTGTCAGGTTTCTCTTTCTTACCCATAATCAAATTTACTACAAATGCCTCTAGATCCCAACCCTAACCACCTTTGCAATCTCTGGAGGTTGTAACCCAAAACAAATGTATCCCTATGCAACAGTAAACATTCGACCTTTTCACGGTACATCGGACTGTGTAAAATATCTAGCTATAACCATTCAAATTTAAACACACCATGCAAAACATAAGAAACATGTTGTTGCATTTAATTCATCAACTTTAACAAATGCGACATTCAAAATTGACGAGTGGGAGAATTTCAGTTGAAGTGGGTCACACGTGTTCACGTAACGTTGAAGCAGATCTGTAAGCCAAAACGAACAGGATTTGGTGCATTCGTCACCACTCGCCCCTTTCCGTAACCTGCAAGAAGACTCGTCCCCCGATGAATGTTATGTGCGAAAATACCACAAACCAATCAGAATGCGCGTATGATTTCAAGTTCTTCGCCAAAGAATCCCACAGAAATGTTTTTTGACTTCACATATGTCTTGCATCTAAAATAAACAGTTAAATGTGTTCAATCATACTGTATAATTTCGCATGTCCCGACGTGCTTTAAATTGCATCTGAAATATATATAATATATGGGGAAATATCCATGAACCATTACGCAACGAGCAGGTAGCCATTAGGTATGCCCGGTTGCGCTAAGACGGAACTCGGTCGCAAAATGGCCATGAGATGGGCACGAATCACTTTTCGGCTTGTCCCGGTATAACACGAGTCACGAAATCATTTGGTGGTCAGCCTCGCTGACTTGGTTGATGTATGTCACCGTATCCCAGTTGCGTAAATCGATGCTCATGATTCGGTTATTTACAGACTGTCGTCATTTAGCTGACAGCAAATGCGCGGAGTGCGGCGTTAAACAACAAACAAACAAACTTCATATTAGACCCAAGGAGGAAGGCGATGAGCGTTGCATTCATTTTTCTAAATTATTCATTAAATATTGAAACATGTTGGGACTGATCGATACCCACTGATATACTAACAACATTTCACATTCCAGCCGACAACATACAGGTGCACTCCCCGGTTTGCCTGTCTGATGGCAAAAACTTTTACAACATCCAGGACTCGACTATCACGGTGCAGGAAAAGATCAGTGGTAATTTCAGAACTCTCTCATGCTTCACGCATCTCCTTGCATTCATGACAGTGGTGCTTGTGTATACGGCAATAATCCATGATCATATGTTTCAAAGGTGTCAGACCCGTGAAGATCCGGCCAAGAATAGGTCTTGAGCAACCCCTGCTTGTCGAAAGATGCGACTAACGGGATCGGGTGGTCAGGCTCGCTGACTTGGTTGATGCATGTCATCGTATCCCAATTGTGTGGATCGATCCTCATGGTGTCAATCACTGGATTGTCTGGTCCAGATTCGGGTTTATACAGACTACTGTCATACAGCTGGAATATTGCTGATTGCGGCGTTAAACAACAATAAAAAATGAAAGGTGTAACCTCATGTCGAGAACCATACGCAAATCCGGTCATTGGATGCATTTCCTTAATAGCGTTTGTTTCAAAGATGTAAAATCAGGTTTTTGGTCCTGTGTCTGTCAGTCTGCCGTATCAAAACATCAACCATCAGAAATTGTAACGTGATAGTCAAAACCTACATTATTTATGATCGAGAAACATAGCTTTAAGAGGTACAATAAACGTGCTTCATCACATGTTCAGGGTCACAGGTAGTTCACAATTCGCTATCAAGAGTTGCGTCCCTTAACCATGCCAGGATGTTCATTATGATTGGTTTGCCAGCACAGCAAAAGCCGCTACGCATTTCACACGACAGAACGCTGACAAGCCCTGTTTTTACTGTAATACTTTTGAGAGCCTCGTTAAACCCATTTCAGTCACTCACTCACACTAAAGTTACAAGATGCAAAGGTGCAATGCTACATTGGATTACTTGTACATGTTTCAGTTACGCCAAACTATCCACTGCAGAACATCATAGGTAAGTATGTTAAGTATATTTCACTACATCATTTATTGGAGATTTTACGGTCTACCCCGAGAGAGACACACAGAGAGGGGGAGAGAATGGTAATATTGAACGCGTCGTTAGACCCTGTTTCACATAATTTTTATGTCATTTGACCAGATATAAAAACAGCAACATACACTACTTCAGAATTTAGCCGAACAATGGATTTGTCCTTTTCAATTCGATTATGACAGACAGACATGTTTATTCAGTAAAAGGCCAATGGCCCAAAATACAGACATTTCAACATGACATTTACAGGGAACAGAATTTATCATTAATTATTTTGTGAGCATAATATAAGAATTTACAAACTAGAAATAATGTTTGCTCATTATAATTACAAAGAATATTTATTACATGAGAATTACTGTAATGAGTAGGCATTAACAAGATTAGCAAGGTATTTTTGTCTTAGGGCAGAATATAAATTACAATTAAAGAGTACATGAAATTCATCCTCAATGACATTAACTCCCTTACTACTACAATAGTTACAGAATCTGAGTGAACGGTCTGTTTAACTATATCTGCCAGTTTCTAAAGCTATTTAAAAATTTGAACATATGAATTTAGTAAAAACAATTCTTAAATGGGTAGGGAGTGGACATGACAAGTACCTTTCAACATTTAACATGTATTTAAAATGCTTATAAAGATCACATTTTGGAGAAGAGTTTACAGAAGCACGCCAGATCAATTCGATTATGTGAATAGTACAGTTGTGTTTGTGTTACAGTGTAAACATTTAAGATGTTCCCTGCTTTGAGTGCGGGACAGATGATGAATAAATAGTTGTCTGTGGGTCCCAAAAGTGAGCAGGCTTACTACTTAGTTAACAGGACAAATTCACAAACAGGGCGAATCTTGGATCCGAACCAAGACTCAGCTCAAACTGGCATGGCTGAGTAGATGCAGCGCCTAAAACTGTTAGACCCTCTCAAATAAACACGGCGAGCTGCACTACTTCTCATCAGCATACGTGTCGTAGGTTCTGCATGTGCTGAGACACGAAAGATCATAATCCGGGCGAAAGTGGGATTCAAACGAACGAAAAGCAGATCCATGTCAGGCATAGTGATGCCACTCTGAACCCTGTACCACAAGCCCATCACTACCAACTCACCTGCTGAATGAGATAGTCACTCCAAAACTGACGTACTTCTCTTCCGGCTTAAGGCTTTGATCACCTTTAAATATATTTTCAGATTCTACAGAAATGCTGATAAGACGAGAGGATTCTGACAAACACATATCAACCTATGCAGAAAGGTCAGCTTTGAGGCATTTGAAAAACACTGGATGTGTTTTTATCAAAGGAAGAAGCGGTACAGGGAAGTCTAGGGTTGCCCTCAGTCTTTTGTCACAGATTGAAAAAGAGACAGAAAGAAAACCTTTGCTATTATCTTTTCCCCAACAATGGAAAGACATCCCGGTGGGGAAGTCCAAAGAGAGATATGTTGTGCTAATTGACGATATATTTGGTTCCTCCAACCTGTTTCAATCCCAGGTAGATGATTGGAGTAAGGTGCTGAAAATCATGAATGCCGTAGTAGAGAGTGGCAACATCTTCCTTGTCTTAACCTCGAGGCCAGAGATCAGTGCCCAGTGTGAGAAGAAGATGAAGACTCACGAACTATTCAAACGAATCAAATGCGTCACTCTGGATGACGGCGAGTTCTCACTCAGGGTTTTTGAGAAACAGAAACTCCTGGAGAAATACTTTGGGAGGAAGATCAGGCTATCTAAAAAAGAGATGACAGAAATTGCAGAAATGAAAACATCTCTTGGTTTTCCCCAATGCTGTACATTCTTTGCATCTAACAAACTGCCTGCATCAAAGGCAGTCAGCTTCTTCCGCAACCCTCAAACCTGTCTGAAAGAAAGTCTTGACTGTTTGAAGGAATGTGAGCCATTGAGCTACTTTGTGTTATTACTGGTGATGAGTCAAAAAGGGTTTCTAGAGCACAAGCTCTTGAAATCGAGGAAAGACAGAAACTTCAGTGACCTTGTAGCAGAGTTGTCTACATTCTGTGATATTCCCGCTCCTCCGGGGTATGGCCAAATAGCAAGTAAAGCTGTTACTCTATCTGGCGTCTATCTCCTTAACACAAAGAATGGTTATGAGTTCCAGCACCAGTCGATATATGATGCAGTTTTTCTTGACCTGGCTGATGAGGATCCAGAAATGTGCATCAAAATTTGTCCTGCACAGATGCTCGTTGAGCTGGTGAGGACCCAAAGTGCTGAGACTGAAGAAGATGGTGTTGTGACTCGCTTGTCAGAAGAACACTACGAGATCCTTGCTGACAGAATTACAAACATCCTTCTGTCGGAAGATGGTAGTGAGATCCTCAATCACCCTTCATTACATGACAAAGAATTTCTACCATATCTGGAGACAAAATTGGAACAAGATGTTTGCGAAGCCATAGTTAAAAGAAAAACAACTTCCTCAAGCGTCACATACTACCCTGACATAACTAATATGCTTGAAGTTCATGTTGTGTTTTCTTATTCATTTCTTCTTTCACATATGGTGATGCAGCAAAGCACCTTGGCCAGGTACATTCTGTTGAAAACTGCAAATATCCCAGACACTGTTCTAAAAGAGGTAATGAGTTGTGCCAACTACCGAAGTCAAAACGACATCATTGACATACTGCTGGACAGAGGGGTTGTTCCTGATGAGACAAATGTAAGGGCACTTTCAGCCTCGCAGCGCGTTGATGGACCAACATCGACAAGATTGCTTGATTTGATATCAGCAGCATCAGAGGCTTTCCAAGATAGAAAAGATATGCTTTGCTTGGCATCTCTCAATGGCAATGTGGACTTGGTCAAGAGAATCATAGACACAGCTGGGGATGGAAGCCCCGACCTATGCTACCGATGTCTCAGGACTTTGTTCAGTGAAATGGGAAGCAACAAGGAATATCACAATCTTGAATGGACGGAGAAGAGACGTCAAGGACATAGGGAAATATTCCAGCTGCTGTTATCTCACATCCAAGAAAAGCAGAAAGTGTCTCAATTAGTGTCTTATTGTGCAGGACATATATCACCAGTAGCTCTGAAGATAGCACTTGACAAATACACATTGGATGATGTGAATATCAATTACTGGACGGATTGTCTACATTCAGCATGTTACAGAGGCGCTGGAGAGTGTGTCCGTGTCATCCTTGAACATATTACCATAACAGAAGGAATCTACGACAATATCGCAGACTGTATATGTTCATCTGCAGCATCAAATATAGACAGCTGTTTGAAGACTCAGCTACTATTGAATTTCCTTGACGACTTTTCGGAGAGCATAGGGAGTGTTTCATCACAGAGTCAAACACTCAATAAACAATTTCGATTTAGATATACCCCACTGGGTAGCGCATCAGAACACGGCAACATCGACACTGTGGAGATGTTAATTAAGAAGGGCGCTGATGTCAACAAAGAAGATGGTCAGGGATTTACTCCTCTTCACAGAGCTGTTGGGAGAGATGGTACTCTAGGTTGTGTAATAGCTCTTCTTGAAGCTGGAGCCCTTGTAAACAAACGTACACCAGATTCCAGACCACCGTTATTAGATGCTAGCCGGCTTGACATAGTTCAGAAGCTGGTAGATGCTAAATGTGACATACATGCAACAGATGCAATTGGCAGGTCAGCTGTGCACACAGCGGCCCTTTTCAACAACTTAGATGTCCTTAAATTTTTATGCAACAAAGGATGCAATGTTGATCAGCCAGATGAGAGTGGAGTCACAGCATTTCACGTTGCAGCAGAAAATGGGGACGCGGACATTCTAAAATATCTGCATAAAATAAATGCAAAAGCAACAGTTGACTTGGATGGATGGTCAGTGCTTCACTACGCATGCTGTTCTGAAAATGGAATGGAAAAGGTGCAGTTTTTAGTTGACACAATGAAGGTCCCTATTGATACAAAAGACAGTGATGGTAGAACAGCACTGTATCCAGCAGTACAGAGAGGTGATGTGGAAGTGGTGGAGTTCCTTGTAGAAAGGGGCCTGAGTTTAAGGGACAGGGACAATGATGGGAACACCTATCTTCATGAAGTATTCCTAAGGTACAACGACCACGATAAGGTTGTGAAGTTCTTGTTCAAGGCCAACGTGGATGCAGACCTTTGTAACCATCAGGGACGCACCGCCCTGCATCTTGCATTAGATTCAGGATTGTGGCCCCTATTCGAGGACCATATGATGACTTTGATTGATAGTACTTCCAAAATCAATCAGAGAGATTTCGAAGGGAAGACACCACTCCATCTGGCAGCATACTCTGGCAATACAAAGCTTCTGAAGCGACTCCTGGACAAGGGAGCTGACAAGGCTATAAAGGATTCAGAAGGTTGTAAAGCCATTGAGTTGGTGCCTGAAGATGGAGATGGCGATTTGAAGAGTCTTTTGTCTACATCTGAGTTACCGACGCGTCAAATTGTATATATCAGACCGGGTGTCTCTCCAGAAGACTAAGTTATTTTGAACTGAGTGGTTGAAGCGGTCGCTAATCATGCCCAAAACACTGTATTGGATTCACAACATGTCACAATGGGCGATCTTTTTCAATTTATCTTCCCTTCACTAACCCGCTAGGTGCGCCGACCCTGACGGTCCAACTTTATGCTGACAACGCATGTGGTATGCGCGATACGAGCGTGCGTTACAATGACACCTGTAGACAGTTAACCAGTATAACCTTTACCTCTGTCAGCAACGGTCACGCTGGTGTATGGCCAGTATATCATTTCTCCGAAACAATGATCTATCTATTGTCATGTCCGGAAGTAGAAGTTCCGTGATTCTGTGATACATGAGGGATGATCAGCTGATCGTTCATTCCAGCTTGCTTTGTTGACGTTTTGCAATCAGTACTGAAAGTGATGCCCTTGATGTTTGAATATCACACTTTTAAAAATGAAGTAGATTTTCATTGTATATACGTTCTGTTTGTCTGTGTTGTAGTATCGCCAAGCAGGCGGCATCATATGCATGCATTTCAGTACAGCGGTTAGACAAAGGGGTGCGCGAAATGTGAAGGTCTTATGCAACGTACCATTGCCAGTAGCCGTTATGTTGAATTTTGACAGCAACACATGTAAGTGTTTATCAGGTATATATATAACTGGGCAAAAGAATTGTAAAAGAAACAGGCACTGACAAATTATGTCATCGACTAGATATTATAATTCAATGTTCAATATGAAAGAAATGGAAATCACTGAAATATTTAATATGTTTTCATGTTAAAAGGGTGAGTTGGTGTATGTTGTATAAAAAAAGATTTTGTGGATAAATGGTGGCTGTTTTTGCAAATTAGTACAATTATTATATTCCAATATGATCAATAAAAGATATATGTTATTGTGGCCTTTTTTAATTTGAAAAAAATAATTTTTCAGACACAGAAGACACTTTATTATTATCTAGTTTAAATACAGTCAAGGGTCCAACAACAATTATTCATCTTATAAATTAGAACAAAATATTCATACAAATTTCCAATCTCCATAATGATGATTGTATTAACATTGCAGTGTCTACATCCAGTTTGCTTTGACAAATGATTGTAAAACAGATAGAGTTCATTCTTAATCTCATTAGGATTGTCATTATTTTATTTGACATCTTGGGACGCAACTCTGCACAGCGAATCGCGGCGCCTTTGGTTGATGCATGTCATCGATCCCATTTGCGTGGATCAGTGATCATGTTGTCAATCACTGGATTATCACGGGCTTCACACACTGTACCCGGGAACACCAGAACCTGGCTTCACACATTGTACCCGGGAACACCAGAACCTAGCTTCACACATTGTACCCGGGAACACCAGAACCTGGCTTCAAACACTGTACCCGGGAACACCAGAACCTGGCTTCAAACATTGTACCCGGGAACATCAGAACCTGGCTTCACACATTGTACCCGGGAACACCAGAACCTGGCTTCACACACTGTACCCGGGAACACCAGAACTTGGCTTCACACATTGATTGTACCCGCAAACACAAGAACTTCACACAGTGGTGTTTGACAATGAGCGTGAGGTGTTAGTAGTCATCAAAGCGGACGTAAAATAGAAAGCCTATCCTTTGAACAAATCTTCTTCTATACTGCGGAAGGAAGGCAGCGTTGTACCTGGGAACTCCAGAACTTGACGTTACACATTGTACCCGGGAACACCAGAACTTGGCTTCACACATTGTACCCGGGAACACCAGAACTTGGCTTTATACACTGTACCCGGGAACACCAGAACCTGGCTTCACACACTGTACCCGGGAACACCAGAACTTGGCTTTATACATTGTACGTGGGAACACCAAAACCTGTCTTCACACACTGTACCCGGGAACACCAGAACTTGGCTTTATACATTGTACCCGGGAACACCAGATCTTACCTTTACACATTGTACCCGGGAATACCAGAACTTGGCTTAACACACTGTACCCGGGAACACCAGAACTTGGCTTCACACATTGTACCCGGGAACACCAGAACTTGGCTTTACACACTGTACCCGGGAACACCAGAACTTGGCTTCACACACTGTACCCGGGAACACCAGATCTTACCTTTACACATTGTACCCGGGAATACCAGAACTTGGCTTTATACATTGTACCCGGGAACACCAGATCTTACCTTTACACATTGTACCCAGGAATACCAGAACTTGGCTTAACACACTGTACCCGGGAACACCAGAACTTGGCTTCACACATTGTACCCGGGAACACCAGAACTTGGCTTTACACACTGTACCCGGGAACACCAGAACTTGGCTTCACACATTGTACCCAGGAACACCAGAACTTGGCTTTACACACTGTACCCGGGAACACCAGAACTTGGCTTTACACACTGTACCCGGGAACACCAGAACTTGGCTTTACACACTGTACCCGGGAACACCAGAACCTGGCTTCACACATTGTACCTGGGAACACCAGAACTTGGCTTTATACATTGTACCCGGGAACACCAGAACTTGGCTTTACACACTGTACCCGGGAACACCAGAACTTGGCTTCACACACTGTACCCGGGAACACCAGAACTTGGCTTCACACATTGTACCCGGGAACACCAGAACTTGGCTTTACACACTGTACCCGGGAACACCAGAACTTGGCTTCACACACTGTACCCGGGAACACCAGATCTTACCTTTACACATTGTACCCGGGAATACCAGAACTTGGCTTTATACATTGTACCCGGGAACACCAGATCTTACCTTTACACATTGTACCCGGGAATACCAGAACTTGGCTTAACACACTGTACCCGGGAACACCAGAACTTGGCTTCACACATTGTACCCGGGAACACCAGAACTTGGCTTTACACACTGTACCCGGGAACACCAGAACTTGGCTTTACACATTGTACCCGGGAACACCAGAACTTGGCTTTACACATTGTACCCGGGAACACCAGAACTTGGCTTTACAGACTGTACCCGGGAACACCAGAACCTGGCTTCACACATTGTACCCGGGAACACCAGAACTTGGCTTCACACATTGTACCCGGGAATACCAGAACCTGGCTTCACACACTGTGCCCAGGAACACCCAGAACCTGGCTTCACACATTGTACCCGGGAACACCAGAACTTGGCTTCACACATTGTACCCGGGAATACCAGAACCTGGCTTCACACACTGTACCCGGGAACACCAGAACTTGGCTTCACACATTTATTGTACCCGCAAACACAAGAACTTCACACAGTGGTGTTTGACAATGAGGTTGAGTTGTTAGTAGTCATCAAAGCGGACGTAAAATGTAGAGTCTATCCTCTGAACAAATCTTCTTCTATACTGCGGAGGGAAGGCAGCGTTGTACCTGGAACTTCAGAACTTGGCTTCACACATTGTACCCGGGAACACCAGAACTTGGCTTCACACATTGTACCCGGGAAAACCAGAACTTGGCTTTATACATTGATTGTACCCGGGAACACCAGCACTTGGCTTTACACATTGTACCCGGGAACACAAGAACTTTACACAGTGGTGTTTGATAATGAGGGTGAGTTGTTAGTAGTCATCAAAGCGGACGTAAAATATAGAGCCTATCCTCAGAACAAATCTTCTATACTGCGGAGGGAAGGCAGCGTTTATTTGTTGTTTAACACAGCGCTCAGTGTAAACCGCGACATGTACATGTCTGGGACATAAAAAACAGTGATTAATAGTATGAGCACCGTTCCACGCCCTTGTTGTACCGCGAAGCGCAATCAGCCGAGGTCGACCTCCACAATCCCTTGGAATGAATATAAACCACGACCATATTCTTTATCTATCAATCCCCACCGTCCCAGCAGAAGTAACAGTAGTGGTAGTAGAAGTAGTAGCAGAAGTAGTTGCAGTTGCAGCAGCAGCACTAGTAGTAGTATTAGAAGCAGGAGCAGCAGTAGTAGTAGCAGTAGTCGTAGTTGTGGTCGTAGCCGTGGTAGTTGCAGTAGCAGCAGCAGTAACAGTAGTTGTAGCAGCAGTAGTAGTAGTAGCAATAGTAGCAGTAGTGGTAGTGGCAGTTATAGTAGTAGCAGCAGTAGTAGTAGTAGCACCTATCTTAGCAGTAGTGGTAATAGCAGCAGCAATAGTAGTAGTAGTAGCAGTAGTAGTAGTAGTAGTAGTAGTAGCAGCAGCAGAAGTACTAGCAGTAGTAGTTGATGTAGTTGTAGAAGCAGCAGTAGTAGTAGTTGTGGCAGTAGTAGTAGCAGTAGTAGTAGTAGTAGTCGTAGCAGCAGCAGTAGTACTAGCAGCAGTAGTCGTAGCAGCAGCAGTAGTAGTAGCAGTAGTCGTAGAAGCGATAGTAGCCGTGTTAGTTACAGAAGCAGCAAGAGTAGTAGTAACAGTAATAGTTGAAGAAGCAGCAGTAGTAATAGCAGGAGTAGCAGTAGCAGTAGTAGTAGGAGTAGTAGCAGTAGTAGTTGCAGTAGCAGAAGTAGTAGTACTAGTAGTAATAGAAGTAGTAGGAGTAGCAGTAGAAGCAGCAGCAGTAGTGGTAGTAGCGGTAGAAGTAGTAGCAGTTTCAGTAGTAACAATAGTAGTATTAATAGTAGTAGCACAAGTAGAAGCATCAGTAGTCGTAGCAGTAGTAGCAGTAGAAGTTGCAGTAGCAACTGCAGCAGTAGTAGTAGTAGCAGTAATAGTAGTAGTAGTAGTAGTACCATTACTAGTAGTAGTAGTAGTAATAGAAATAGTAGCTTCTGTTGCAGCAGCCGTAGTAGTACCAGTAGTAGTAGTAGCAGTAGCAGTAGTAGCAGCAGCAGTAGTAGTAGTAGCAGTTACATTAGCAGTAGTAGTAGTAGTAGTAGTAGTAGTAGTAGTAGCAGAAGTAGTAGTAACAATAGTACTTGTTGTAGTAGTAGTAGTAGCAGTAGTAGTAGTAGCAATAGTAGTAGCATCAGTTGTAGTAGCAGGAGTAGCAGTAGTAGCAGTAGCAGAGGTAGCAGTAGTAGTAGTAGCAGCAGCAGCAGCAGCAGCAGCAGTAGTAGTAGTAGTAGTAGTAGTAGTAGTAGTAGTAGTAGTAGTAGCAGTAGTATCTGCTGCTTTAATAAACGTTTTACATATATCAACCTAATCATGTGTTTTGCTGTATGGACTATAATATCTGAAATCAAGCTGTGCTCATCTTGCGGTTTGCCTCCCGAGTAACTTGTGATAATACACGGCACACAGAAAGTATAAGCCCACGTGGCTAAAATGCAACGAACAAGAAATGGTCAATCGATGGTGTTGTATTTGAGACGGGTATGATAGTAGTCCAGTCAATCTACCACTAAAATGTTTATTACATATCAAAAGTATAGATGTGTGGAACTTAAAAAATGTGTTTCCATGGCAACAGCCTCTGAAAAAAGTGAGATATTAGGCCAAGGTCAAGGTAAAAGTCAAGGTCAAATATCAAAAGTTGGCCTTTAAGTATTTTAACAATAACATATCGCCGGTTTCCTAATATAATAACCGTAATCACAGTGTTTCTACGTGATAGACTATGAACACATGACTAATTACAAGTGAAATGGTAATATATGACTAGACAGGGTATGTCATAACATATTATATTCTTTCACTCGCATTCCAGAATGCATCTGGAAAGTTTTACCTAACATTTATCATCAAAAACTGTCTCCCATAGGAGATATCGCTTGGATGAGATCAAGCGATATCTACGCTGTAGATATCGTTGCAATGAAATTACATCACAATGCAAGCCTCGGAATTTTTCCACTTTTATCAACTTGTGTTGATATATTTGATATCAAAAGACACTCGGATGAGATTCTCTATATCTCAAGATATCTGAAAAACAATGTCTACATAAACACTACTAAATAAACACACACTAATAAAAAAACATTTCTGGAGATACTTCATGTTTTCATTTCATATCAATCGTAAAGGTCAATGTCAAGGTTAAATATGGAAACAGTAATGTAAAGACCATTTTAATACAAGCAAATAATCGTCAGAAAAAAACAAAGACATTCTTCATACAATTGTAATACATAAATTTAAATGTCAACATTCAAAAGAACACATATCGAAGAGAATCCCGTTTTAACAAAGTATAATATAATGATTCATTGGTCTCTTTAATCAGGACAATTGTCTGTACAAAACTTTGTCTCTGTCTTGCTCCCTAAGAGATAAATATTCTCGAGGAACTTTATCAAGGACTATATACAAAAGGCAACAATGGGCAGCATACACTGGCGGTATTAATGAGTTACAAGTTTCTCTTAAAATAAACAACACTTCACACGTGAAACTGAAAACATTAACCAATCAGATGACGAAAACAACCTTTGACTTCATCCCTAAGGTGGTCATCGACCAAAGCTGATGTGTTTCAGCAGCAAACGTCCCTATATTCAACACTCAAGTCCGTGTTTTCTGCATGTACATCCTCTGTTGTCACAATCTGTTTTACAGTTACATCTGATCACTCTTAGAAGAGGGGGGCACGGGTGGCCCAGTCGTCTAGGGCGCCGCGATTCGTTGTTCACAGTTGCGTTCCTTGGGCACGCCAGAAACCTATGATTGTGGGTTCGAATCCCGGTTCACCCCGATTATGTTTCTAGGTTTGTCAGCATCATACCCGTGCTCGTGGGTTTCACCGAAGTGGTAAACGTCTGAGACCTGCATCACTTCGGGCTTTCCTCCCACATTAAGCTGACACGCCATGATATAACTGGAATGCTGTTAAAAGCGGCGTTAAACCCAACTCACTCACTCACTCACTCACTCACTCACTCTTAGAAGAGAGGCTGGAGCTGGTTGCAAGTAGGCGGCTGTAGTCTATCTTCTAGGATTGTCCCATCCCCAATCTTCTATACCTAGACTGAGATCGTCACGGTTTGCCATCCACTACTGTGCCTGTAGATACTTGGCTACTGCTGCTGTTGTGTGTTTTTGAACCTGAAGTCTGCAGTGTTTCGGCGCCTTGTAACCTTTAAGCGTCAGGTGCTGAGATCGTATAGTGTTGTCACTACCCTTAGTGTACAGTACATACACCTTGGGCACTCAAAAGAACCCTCGGTACGTGAGGTGGATGTAAAAACCCTAGAGCCCCAGTAGGCAGCTTGGGGTGTATACTCCCCAGGGAGTTGAGAATGCATACTAGTACCTGCGGTATGTAAATGTACAATATATTGAATAATCAGAAATGAAACACTGTGCTTGTTCACAGAGATGAAAATTACATTATGAACATTTAAGGACAGACAACCAAACCATACCTGTCAATCTCACTTTTACTTAACGGGTAACAGAAACAGCGGTGTTGACACACAGGTCATTTTTCAATGGGTTTATGTTATACTATAGTCTCTCTTCACTCAGGGGGGCACGGGTGGCCCAGTCGTCTAAGGCGCCGCGATTCGCTGTGCAGAGTTGCGTCCCTTGGGCACGCCAGAAACCTATGATTGTGGGGTTCGAATCCCGGTTCACCCCGATTATGTTTCTAGGTTTGTCAGCACCATACCCGTGCTCGTGGGTTTCACCGAAGTGGTAAACGTCTAAGACCTGCATCACTTCGGGCTTTCCTCCCACATTAAGCTGACACGCCGTGATATAACTGGAATACTGTTAAAAAGCGGCGTTAAACCCAACTCACTCACTCACTCACTCTCTTCACTCAGGACGTGGACCCCTGAAGCTCCAGAGTTAAAAAGGTCTTCAACAACCAATGCTTGCCGTAAAAAGCGACTAGGCTCATCGAAAGAGGCGACTAACGGGATCGGGTGGACAGGCTCGTTGACTTGGCTGATGCATGTAATCTGCGTGGATCGACAACTGCGTGGATCGATGCCGTCATATAGCTGGATTATTGCTGAGTGCGGCGTTAAACAACAAACCAACCAACCAAACAAAGGCCTGAGGGAACCATGATGACTTCATCACTAATACTGAGAAAGGTTTTCAGCAACTGGTACCAAGGGGTAAGATCGACTACCTTCCTCACCAGATCTATGACACTCTTACTATACCGATTCCCGAACCGCAAACCTCACCAGAGCTCAGAGAAAAGTCATCAAAAGAACTCCGAGATGACAAGTCCATCAAGATCGCCCCTGCTGACAAGGGCAAGGCCACAGTTATCACGGACACTGTCCACCTCTATGGTCGCGTCAACAACATTCTCCAAGACCCGCACCACCTACTCCAAGATTAAAGAGGGACTCAACTGCAAACTCAAATGACTCGCAAACAAATGAGGGGTTGCTGTATGCAATATAATACCATGCCGTTATCAACCTATCCACAACGTTGTATGCAGTACAATACCGTGCCGTTATCCACCGATCCCCAACGTCGTATGCAGTACAATACCATGAGTTTATCCACCGATCCTCAACGTTGTATGCAGTATAACACCATGAGTTTATCCACCGATCCTCAACGTTGTATGCAGTACAATACCATGAGGTTATCCACCGATCCACTAATGTTGTATGCAGTACAATACCATGAGGTTATCCACCGATCCTCAACGTTGTATGCAGTACAATACCATGAGGTTATCCACCGATCCACTAATGTTGTATACTGTACAATACTATGCCGTTATAAACCTATCCACAACGTTGTATGCAGTACTATATCATGCCCTTATCCACCGATCCCCAACGATCTATCCAGGACAATACAATGATGTTATTCATCGATACCAACGATCTATACAGTACAATACAATGATGTTATCCATCGATCCCAACGATCTATACAGTACAATACCACGATGTTATCCACCGATACCGATGTTTTTGTTGTGTTCTATCGAACTTGGATAATCCTCTCATCAAAGACTATTACATGTCTGTACATGGCCGACCGCCTCCGTGGTCTAGTGGTAGAGCGTCCGACGGAGAGCGGAAGGTCCGGGGTTCGATCCCCGACCGCGTCATACCAAAAGAGGTTAAAAGATGGTAATTGTTGTTAACCGTCTGGCGCTCGGCATTAAGGGGCTAAAACGAGGACTGGTCGGCTCGGAGTCGGTATACTGTGTCTGAGTGGCGTATTCATGTTAAACTGCGGCATGGTACCTCAGTGAGCTAGCACTATAAATCGGTATCAGTCCGGACTAGTACAAGCAGCCACACAAACACTCACACGTTAAACCCCATTTCACCTCACCTCACCTGCAAATGGGGTCTATAACGACGTATATGTCATTATTCTAGAAGAGGTATTTCTCGAGTGAGTATCACACACCTCATGACGTTGGTCGCGAAAATAACCTTTTAACCTTTTTTTCAGAAACTAGTGCTAAGATCAGATCGTGGCATTCGTTGCACGTGCAGAATTGACACGTGATGCATTACAAACGTTAGTATTAGTGAGTGAATGAGTTGGGTTTAACGCCGCTTTTAACATTATTCCAGTTATATCACGGCGGGTCAGCTTAATGTGTGTGTGGGGGGGGGGGGGGAAGCCCGAAGTAATGCAGGTCTCAGACGTTTACCACTTCGGTGAAACCCACGAGCACGGGTATGGTGCTGACAAACCTAGAAACATAATCGGGGTGAACCGGGATTCGAACCCACCATCATAGGTTTCTGGCGTGCCCAAGGAACGCAACTCTGCACAGCGAATCGCAGGGCCCTAGACGACTGGGCCACCCGTGCCCCCTCAACAGGAGTGATAAGAACAGACAAGAAAGGGTGTGTTCGTAATAGCAGGATTGTCTCCATAGCTGGAACCGCGTCGATGATATCACTGAAAACATGGTATCATTTGATATCACGACAGACCACGAGAACCCAGCAGGGGCGAACATCAAGTCATCATATGTTTCCAAGTCATATGAATTGATCAAAGAACCCACGTCAAATACGAATCAATGGTCGCGTCCGGAATTTCATTTCTGTACTTGCCTAATGCACAACGTCTGACTTTAACCGCATGGTGTTTACAGTACATCAATAATTCCCAACAGGGGAGATTTGAGCAATATTTTAACCTCGGAAATCATACATTTAGGGTCATACCTCGTCAAGCGAGCGAGGTGAAATCGACACGAGACGAGTACCGAGTTCAAAATACGGAAAAATTATTATCATCAGCGGCGGTCGAAATCGTTGAAGAGCATAATGTGATCAAAGCTTGTCATTTCGTGTCTTTAATTTTCCTACAGGGCAAATGTGCCTTCCGATCAATAGCAGATACCTGTTATTTCATATGAGAGAGAAAACGACATCACCGAGCGTGTAATTATAAATACTGGTTTGCTATTGACATTATGCTA